>NC_056730.1:542240183-542400183 GCF_019279795.1 Protopterus annectens | reverse complement strand
TTTCTTTGATTTCCTGTACTTTCTGTCTGGCTTTTTGCCTTAATCTATTGTTTCTGTACCCTGCATGGCCCCAGAAATTGTGTTAATGCTAAGAAGTCCTTCATCTGCTCCCAAGTGACAGTAGAGAGGAGACAGGTCAATTGTGATCTAGATACACTCTTTGAAACCTATAAATGCCTGCTTGCTATTGGCCAGGGGGATGATTTGTTTGTTTGACCTTTGCTTCTGCCTGGATCATTATTCCAAAGCTTCAACTCACTTAGAGATGACACCATTGTTTCCTGAGGCTTTTTAGTGCATCCAAATCACTCCACTGAAGTGTCAACCAAATTCAGGAGTCTAATATATACATATGTGGGTCTACTTTGGAAGCTCAAAACCATAAGATCGAAGTTTTGAAACTTTGACCGGTTTAAGTGGAGATCTCCATATAGCACAGAATGGGAAATTTACTTTTCTCTTCACTGTAGTGCGATCTCAGAGTTGGTATATTTAATTAGCAGAACGTGTTGTGGGGTGCAGGGGGGGCTTGCCCCCTGAATAAACTTAAACAAAATTTGTTTTTATTGTTTTTAATTGATGTTTCAAACTTTCAAAACTTCAATGTTATGGTTTCGACCATATGAAGTTTGAAGTTTTGAAAGTTCGAACTTCCAAAGTAGATATATATATATATATATATATATATATATATATATATATATATATATATATATATATATATAAATGCATACACACACACACACACACACACACACACACATACACACACTCACATGTCATATACATATAAATATATATAGATAGATATAAATATAGATGTAATGAGATTGCTGATGAATACAAATCATATTGAAAATAACTCACACAGTATATAACTGCATTCTGTTACTTGTAATTTTTATATTTTGCTCAGTGATTTTTAATTTATTATTATAACATAGTGTAGCAGCTTTTAATCAAGTTATATTTGTTTTTAATCTATTACATTCTAACTTTAAGTATTGTAGCTGTAGCATATGTTTCAGTATATTGAGTATTTATGTCACAATTTTTATAGGTTCTGATAAGGTTTCTAAATGAAATCTGCAGTTTAACTACCAAAGAAAAGCAGTAAATAATTTATTAATTTCCTTATACAGTCTTTACTAAAAGTTAGTCTAGGTGTTTGAATTATGCATAGTTTTCACTAATAATATAATTTTATCAAATATAGCCATTTTTATCAAATATAATAGTCTATTCATCAAGGAAGAAGGCTGTTTCATTATATTATAGGTTCATATGTAAGTACAAGGCTAGCTGCCCTTGCAAGCCATTTTAAATCTAGCCACTTTCCCATTTTGTGCTCAAAATAACCTCTTCCATTTGGTTACAGATTGGCCTTACACATTCCATGATTGGTAGTTATATATTACCCCTAGTGAGAATAAGTGGGATCATACCATAGATAATGTGAGGTGACTGATACATAGGATGAAGGATATAGGAGCTGCCTTTGCCCATTAGTAGTACAGGGGACAGTCCTGGGGTAAATGTTCTGTTTCTCATCCATAGATCTAAGTTGAACTTAAATATGGACATGGATGAACTTTGTTTTATGTAAATGGGAAGTCTGTTCCAAAGCAGAGGTATCTTCTGGGAGTTGTACTTGTCCCTCTGAACCATTCTGTTGATATTGCAGGAGAGGTTTAGATCCCTAGACTGAGTATTTCTGATGCCTTTTGACTTTCTGATGAGCAGTAAATCCATCAGTAATTTGTCAGAGAATGCTTTGTATGGGAGACACAGGTCACCTTTTAGCAGTCTGAAGTATACAAAGTGTAGTAAGAGGACTTTGAGCTGGTCCATGCAGGACATGTTATTTAGGTCCTATATCTTTTTAGTAAGGTATATTTGTGAGCATTCCAGTTGTTGTATGTGTCTGGACAGATACATGCCAAATAAGGCATTATATTGAATGCCTGACCTAATAAAGCCTGAGTAAATGTTCAGAAATCGTTTTATTGAAATTCTTAATTATATTAACATAATTTATTTTATTTTGAATTTGTTAACTGGGGTAGAACACTGATTCCACTGGACTTATTTAATTCTCAGTAAATCCCAAAAAGCACGTGGATAGCCATTTCCACTGCAAGCCACAATGTTTATTCACAAAGACACAGCACCAGCAACCACAAGGTAAGATTTAACACTGACATACAACCAGTATCTGATGATATTCTTATCTGATGAGGTTTTTTGATGAAAACATACTGGTTGTATGTCAGCTTTAAATCTTACATTGTGGTTGCTGGTGCTGTGTCTTTGTGAATAAACATTGTGGTCCACAGTGGACACGGCTATCCAAGTGCTTTTTGGGATTTATTGGTTACTCTTTGGGCACTTTTCCTCCTTTGTACTGGTTATTTCATTCTCAGTCCAGAGTAAATACAATAAGTACATGACATTATATGCAGAGTGAATGACAAAATGCAATATATACATATTTACAGGTTTACTATCATATAGTCGACACTCACAACATAGACCCACCTCAAATGTCGACTGAAAAGTTGACCACATAATGTTGAGAAGGTCAGAATGTTGCAAACACACCTCCATTTGCAAATCCGACCTTTCTCAACATTTGTAGAATGCAGTCCTACATTGCACAAGACATATCGTGATGATTTTGCAGGGGGACAAGCTGCCCTGCACCCCCCCACACCCACTGCACATTATATAATCCAACTTTGAGATTGCACTACAGTGAGGAAAAGGGTACATTTCCTGATCCCCACTTTACCGCGATCTCTAGTTAAAAGACCGACCTCACCTTTGCAAATGCACTAAACATTTGCTGATATGGGACTCGCACATCCGAAGGATCAACAGCATGGGTCGGCCAACCATTAATCGACAACCCATGGTCACCAAAATTTCCCTTGGTATTTTAAATGTAAACCATATTAACAATGTTAATATCACAGATGGCCTGAAGATATAAAGGCAATAGATACATGACATCATATACAGATCAGACTGATAAAATGCAATACCACATGCATTATATATAAGTGGATATCAGAGATGGCAAGCTGAAAGCATCACAATGAAAAGCAGTGTCAGAGCAAAGTATGGACAGAGAGCTATAGTAAAAAGATATTCAGTTACATGACCAGAGAGATATTAAAACAACAAAAGGCAAATGAATAAACTTGTAAAAGAAAAGGAAACCAGGAGCATACTGCAAACAACTTGCACTGTATTAACAAAATTTAACACGTTCATCTTGGTGCTTGGACTTCATCAGAATGATGATTCTGATGAGCACAACGATGAAAGCATTACATTTTGTTAATAAAGTGCGAGTTGTTTGTAGTACACTCCTGGTTTCCTTTTCTTTTATCAGTTACCAGAGAGATAGTAGTTGCATTTTCCTAAAGTTTTGTCCCTTTATTCCTCATCAGAAAATGAGATAAGAAGTATGATCTTTAAAAAAGGGAGAAATTCCCAAGGTTTAGGTTCAAAGACAGTAATGGAAAAATTAATGAGAAATTAATTTGTAATACAATATATTTTGCATTCTAATAATATGCATGTATTTTAGTTTGTTATGCTTGCAATTGTGGGTAAAATTATTTATGAGATCAGTGTCTACAGCCTAATTCCAAAGAAAAGCCCAGTTTATTTAAATTGAGAGTAGAAATTACCACAAAGGCTTTTCATTTTATATTTACTTCTTATTGATGTTTCAGTAGTTGATTGCAATGCATCACCAGCAAATAATATCATTTTCATATTAAATTTTTAGTTTATTCTTAGACCTTTAATGTTATGCCAATGGTTCTGTGTGTAATGCAAATAATGTTGGGAATATAGAACATCCTTATTTGCATACCTTTTTAATATGTCTTAATCAGCATCAACCAGGTCCAATTTTAACCTATGCATTAGAGTCATGACACAACACTCTTATTAATTTTATGAAAGGTTATGGGAAGCACAGTTATCTAAAATATTGAATAAATATATGCCTGTTGATACATCATCATCTTCTTTCGGCTGTTCCCGTTGGGGGTCACCACAGCGGATCACCAGTTTCCATTTCTTCCTGTCCTCTGCATCTTGCTCTGTCACACCAACCACCTGCATGTCCTCTCTTACCACATCCATAAACCTTATCTTAGGTCTTCCTCTTTTCATGTTACCTGGTAGCTTCATCCTTAGCATCTTTTTCCCAATATACTCAGCATCCCTCCTCAGCACATGTCCAGACCAACGTAATCTTGCCTCTCTGGCTTTGTCTCCAAACCTTCCAATCTGGGCTGACCCTCTAATATACTTATTCCTAATCCTGTCCAACCTCATCACACCCAGTGCAAATCTTAACATCTTTAACTCTGCCACATCCAGCTCAAACTCCTGCCTTTTTGTTAATGCCACTGTCTCCAAACCATATAACATAGCTGGTCTCATTACCCTCTTGTAGACCTTCCCTTTCACTCTTACAGGTATTCGTCTGTCACAAATCACTCCTGACACTCTTCTCCACCCACTCCATCCTGCCTGTACTCTCTTCTTCACCTCTCTTCCACACTCACCGTTACTCTGAACTACTTGACCCCAAGTATTTAAACTCATCCACCTTCGCCACCTCTACTCCTTACATTCTCACCATTCCTCTACCCTCCCTCTCATTCACACACATATATTCTGTCTTAGTCCTGCTGACCTTCATTCCTCTTCTCTCTAGAGCATATCTCCATCTCTCCAGGGTCTCCTACACATGTTCCCTACTCTCACTACAGATCACGATGTCATCTGCAAATATCATATTCCACGGAGACTCCTGTCTGATCTCGTCTGTCAACCTGTCCATCACCATTGCAAATAAGAAAGGGCTCAGAGCTGATCCTTGATGTAACCCCACCTTCACCTTAAACGCATCCATCACTCCCACCACAGACCTCACCGCTGTCACACTACCCTCGTACATATCCTGTACCACTCTTACATACTTCTCTGACACTCCTGACTTCCTCATACAATACACAACACCTCTCTAGGCTCCATCTTAAATGCATCCGTCACTCCCACCACAGACCTCACCGCTGTCACACTACCCTCGTACATATCCTGTACCACTCTTACATACTTCTCTGACACTCCTGACTTCCTCATACAATACCACAACACCTCTCTAGGCACCCTGTCATATGCTTTCTCTAAGTCTACAAAAACACAATGCAACTCCTTCTGACATTCTCTTTACTTCTCCATCAACACTCTCAGAGCAAACATTACATCTGTAGTGCTCTTTCCCGGCATGAAACCATACTGCTGATCACTAATCATCACGTCCCTTCTTAACCTAGCTTCCACTACTCTTTCCCATAACTTCATGCTGTGACTGATCAATTTGATCCCTCTGTAGTTATTACAGCTCTGCACATCACCCTTATTCTTAAAAATCGGTGCCAAAACACTTTTTCTCCATTCCTCAGGCATCCTCTTACTTTTTAAAATTTCATTAAACAATCTGGTTAAAAACTCCACTGTCATTTCACCTAAACACCTCCATGCTTCCACATGTATGTCATCTGGGCCAACAGCCTTTCCATTCTTCATTCTCTTCACAGCTATCCTTACTTCCTCCTTGCTAATCCACTGTACTTCATGATTCACTATCCCTACATCATCCAACCTTATATCCCTCTCATTCTCTTCATTCATCAACCCCTCAAAGTACTCTTTCCATCTCCTCAAAAAAAGTTTAATGCCATGAGATGCTTATGAATTGAATCCTTCAGTATTGGCATTTCCACCATTATTCACTCCTTATGTTAGTGTAAACAAGTCATTATAAACCATATACCATCCATCCATCCACAACTACTTTTTCCCATTTTTTTTTGCACTTAAGGTCAGGGTGTGATTTCAACAGTGACAGTCATCTAGAGTCAATAGTGAAATCAGTGGGTGGCTAGCCCTGCTGTGGTTGCTCTGTTATACCACACATACACATGCACATTCATGCCTATGGCTAATTTATTGTGTCCAGTTCATCTACTGCATGCCTTTGGAATGTGGGAAGAAACCAGAGCATTCAGAGAAATCTCACACATGCATAGGGAGGGCATGGAGACACCACACAGGAGGTACCCCAACTGAGAATTGAACCAGAGAACCACTTGCTGTGAGGCAACAGCACTACCTACTGTACCACAATGCTGACCCAATGTATATGTATGAACCATACACTTTCCTTCTGAATTTTTTTTTTGGTCATATTTTTGTGTCAAAAACTGAATATTCCAATTTCTGAATTATGGCAGAAAAAAACTTCCTTAGCTGCTAAATGTCTTCCTAGGTGCAAACAAATGAGAAAAAAACAGAAAATATTCCTGAGTTGACTACTACAGAGCTAGAAGATAGCGTTCAAACCTGTTGAAAATTTAAACTACTGAACTGAAGAAGGCCTGAATAACCTATGCCCTTTTCTTCTTTTTTACCATTTGGTTTTAAATGAAGTTTATGTTTAAATAAAGTCTAAAGTTTTAAATGTTCAACATTAAGGTTTCAACGCTATCTTCTAGGTCTGTGGTGGTGAACTCAGGAATATTTTCTGTTAATTTCTGAATTATGGCTACTGCTCATAATAACATTATCTAGTTGTTTATTTGATGTGTCATACATTGCTAACGTGTCTCTTGCAGAAATGTTAACCGTGTTTGGAACTATTGCCACATACCTATAAACTCTATTTGCAATATAACTTACCTAATTTATAGCAAAATATTTATCCTTCTACTGGTTCTAATATTTTCACAAATAACAGCTGTCAGCAAGTGGTACTGAAACATTCATCATTCACCCGTTACCTTGTACACTGCTTCAGATATGTTAGAAATATTTCCCAATTCCCTTTTGTTGCCCTTGCCTTAGTCTTATAGTCTCACACCCATAGTGTACTGCCCAAGAATTTATTAGCAGTATTGTTAATGGGTTTCGGTATTTCAAGGAGCAAATATAACAGCTCTTTGTTGTGTCACCTTTTCATATGTCATTATGGAATTACTCAATACTGACTCACATTTGGCTAACAGTTGTTTAGACTACTGTGAACATTACAGAGTTTAATGTTAATCTTCAGTATTTTTATCTGTATCAGCTGATTGTACTCATGTTTGTGTTCTCATTACCTCTGCACATTTCCCCAAGCTCAGTTTCATTAATTTTACTTCTAGTTTTTATTTGATAATACTGTTTATGTTTTGCAATTCAGTAGTCTTGTATAAATTGTAATGTTTTTCATCAGATTTTTGACAGCTACATCCTGCCTTATTGTGACATTATTATAATACCCCTTTCCTGCAGTATTAGCAAGAATAACATTTATTTCAGTGTGTTTTGTGTGAAATACCTGAGCATGGCTTACAAAGATGTGAGAAAACATTATTTACAATATTATCTAGGAACACCCTGCCTCTTTCAGCAGAGACAAAAACACACTAAATATTGCCTTTGTGATCAATTTTATTGGAATAACAATAATACACATTATAAATAGCCACAATACTGATAGTAAATAACATCAAGAATAACCACAAACTAGTAAACAAGAAACAATACCTGGTATGTACCTATGGTCATAAGCTACTTTAAAGCTTTACAGTTTAGTAAGTGTGTACCACTGCTCACCTACTCACAAGCACCAATACACAGCATACCTCACACTCAGTGAAATTCTATAGAGCAGCGTACCATCTTCCATTCCCTCACACACATCTCAAAGCACCCCCCCCCCAAAGGAAAGGGACAGGGAACATTTGCATACTCATCTTCTGAGGACAGTGAACTCACCCACACACCAACCTGCTTCACAGCAGCCAATTCCCCATTACATTTTCTGCCCCAAACTAAGTCTCCAAGTTCACAGCAATGTCTTTCAATAGCAATGTCACATAGACATTAAATAAATCCAGACATACTTCATTAAGATGAATGCAGTTGTTCCTGTAGTCGGTTCTTATCCTTAAAGTCCCAGTGCTTCAGAATTTAAATACCAATAGATGCTGCTTCAACCACTCTGTAATTTATAAAACATCTTGCAGTCTCAGTTGTTGAGATCTTCACTGCCCCTTTCTAAATTAACCTTGGAATAATAGCTGACCAAACAATTGTAATGCATGGAAACAATGCTATAGCAAATCCAGATCATTCTAGATCCATGCGAGTAGTGCTCTTCTGGGTATGACTCCCAAGTCATTCCCACCCAAATGTACTACAATAATTTGATAATGACCAGCAAATAACTCTCTAAACAACATGCATCAACGGCATCCATCGCATTCCCCTCACACCTTTCTATGTAACCTTACATTTTTTGTTATCCAATCCTAGAAGATGACCATCAGACCTGACTGCAGCATGCCTCTCAGACCAGTAAGTGAATGAGTGCCTCACAATCATCAACCTCTATCTGCAAAACAAAAAAGTACCCCTGCAACAATAAGGAAAAGTTAAAATACAACTACTTAATATGTGTTATAGAAACATTAGACATCTACCTCCCCTTCCTTTCAGTAAAATCAGTGGACTTAGTGTCATTCTCCATGTCCAAGGCTTTCCTAGTTCTAGATGAATGCGAAGAAGGCCTTCTATCTACATTCCCTTAACTTTTAAGCCTTTTTTGCAAAATCAAATGAAACTGACCACTCATAACTTTCGCATCTCATTCATGAAGGAAAAACAATTACCTTTTAAACCATCAGATAATTTCAGCCAAGCTCTGCCCCAGTGTACCAGAAATAACAACCTATCTATATCAAGCAGTAGCTTGAGCTGCTGACCTTTCCCAGCCTGGTCTACCTTTGAATACTCCAACCAAAATAACATTGCATCATGGACAAGTTGTCTGTCATTCTATGTCAATACACACAGCAAGTCACTCAAATGAAATGCTCCAAAATACAGAATATTATCAATGTAGCCCACACCATGTACTCCCTCATTGAATTAGAAGCCATGTGCATAGCCCTCAAAACCAGCTTTAGTTTCTGTCTATCAATCCACCATTAGACCTCTCAAATGCTCCCAAGCTTTAAATCATCCTACCAACAATCCAGTGTTGAATCCAGTCTAACTTGTCCAAAAACCTAACTACCATCCCCAAAGCTGCCAAGTTTAACCTCACTGACCTAACTGCCTCAACAATGTTCTACCTGCACACCAAATACTTCAAAAGCAAACCTAATGACTTACAGCTCTCTCTCACCAACAATTCATTCACAGATAATGAAAATTCTCTCTTGGCTGCACTATTTTCTCTTCATGTTGATCTAGCGCACAACTTCTGCACCAGTGAATAAACCAACCACCTGCTGCACGTCAATTTTCCAAACCTCTTCTGGGAATGCCATTGGCACATCCTATGTCTCTGCTGCTCCCACTCTGAACCTGCACTTCTGAAAATAAGTTAAGCTGTGAGCAGTCATATTGAATTTACCTGGTGACCACTTAGCCATTAAAATTAAGTTGACACACAAACAATGCAATGTTAACTTTTTTAATAACAACTGCCCCAGGATAGACCACAATGAATTTATACCTATGAACATCATGTTTTTGTAAGTGATGCTGATTTGGGATTGCAGTAGTGGTTTGGAGTCAGGAATTGGCTAATAGCTGGGTGGTAGTGCATTCAGACAATGTTTCAGTGGTACATGTCTTAGTTACAAAGTCATCTTGGTCTGCTCTGGGGCAGAAAACCATCAACCTTCAAAATATGACCCCATGCTCAAACCCCCAGGCACATTAGTGTACACCTGAAGGTCCTCCTATGATATCCAGTTATCCTGTCACATCATTACCCAGTTAAAATTCTGCAAAATGACTTGCCAAACCCTTACATTTTCTGTAACCAACTTGGTAACTCTTACCCTATGATGTTTCATAACCTTGACTCTCAGCAAACTCTCTACAGTCTTGTGCAAAGCTCTATGAGGTCCTACCACTCTGCAAGCAAAAACTTGCAATCCCAAAAGCTCCATTGACTCCCCTACCCTGACTTTCTCAACACCTTTTCCATGTCTGAGTCTTATTCTACAATTTTACCAATTGCCCTGTAGAAGCTTAAATACATCCTCTTTCAACCTCAAGAAAACCAAAACCTTTGGATACCCTCCCTGCTTATCCTTTACTAGAGGGATACCTAGCACTTGACAGATTTTCACAAAACTACACAATGCCACTACTTTATCCTCCTAACCGTCATCGACTGATAAGAACTCATGCAAATAATAAATTGCCTTATGCCATGTATTATCTTCCTTCCAAATCTATTGCAGCACTGATAAACTTTTCAAAACTAGCATAAGTCACTGCACAACCTGGTAGCATCACCATGCCAAATTAAAACTTCTGTTGCAGGTTCATGCCCAACTTGGGCCAATCCTGCTCGCTAATAGGGATGCAATGGAAGGCTGATACAATATACAATGTAACCATCCTTGAATCATTGAAGACCTTATAATCTTGACCACATCATCTAAGGATTCTTAAAACCATGGACAACCCATTATCAGTATGATCATTCACAGACTATCCTTTTGGAAAGGATAAATTATGGATTCCCCTGCTTTCTTTTTTGGTAGTAAACCTAAAGGTGACACCCTATGCAAACCAAAAGGAGACTCATCAAAGAGACCCATGATCCCACCCTTAGCAATTACATTCACCAACAAACTCTGGACCACCATTTTTCTACCTGTGACTGATTTCAGGTTCTTACACACCCAGTTATTATCCCCATACCATTGACTGAACAGAAAAAAAAAAAAAAAACCTTCACTAACTCCTTTGCTACTCTCTGGTCCAAGTAATGCCGTATACAATCCCTCAGCACCCCAGCTATAGTAGCAGACTGAGTTACTGCATTCTCAAATATTCCAGAAAGGGACCATGGACATCTAGCTGTCCTAGTTCTCCCTCACTCCTTCCCGTTTAACTCCCTCATTCCATTCAACTTGCCACATCAAAAACAAACTGATTCCCTTCATTTTGCCAATATCTCACACTATCAAGTGGAAGCATGAGTGAACCTACACACTGGCCACACATACACACTCTAACTGGCATTAAACACCTATCAAAATCACAAACCATCTGCCCTGACTTCTTGCAGCCCTTTGGTTACCACCACTCACTTATCCATCACGATAGCTAACCACATATCTGCATGCCTACAATCCTACCCAAGAGAGATATCCATCACTTTAAGGTTCCAGAATTTCTAGTTATACCACATTCATGACGAACTATACAGAATTCAAAACAGCATTGTTTAAATATGATACACACAGCTATGCAACTAGTCACATCAGCACAGAAGGAATAGTGAAAAGTACTGAACCACGTTTTTTAAACTGTGTTTTAAATTTGATATTTAGAACTGTCTACAATAAACCACCGATTAATATATTTCTAATAAGGAGGTATATGAGTGACTTAGAGGGCACTTTGTATGATTTTGCTTCCTGGATTCCTTGAGCAATTGGCTATTTATTCCTTCTAAGATAAACAATCACATAAATGCAGCCTGAAACAATGGAAAAAATAGACATCCTGGGACTAAGAAGTCTTTGCACTGCAGCCTTATTTGAAAATGTTGCCATTGGATTAGGTTCTCCCTATGTGACAGAAATACCTCTGTAACACAAAGTCCCTTTTCTAAAGAATTTAGATACTGAAACAATGTGGACACATTTTTATGATATGTTAGCAGGACATCTTCAGGCTATCATCTTTCCTTGTTTCAGAAAAGCTGTCATTTTATTTGTAACAATAAATTAAAAAAACTAACTTTGCAAACATATTTTAAACATTTGTAACAGTTTCAAAATAAATATTTTTTCTAAATTAAGTAGTACATATATATGTGCAGATTTTTACAGATATGATGTATGGTGTCTTATTTAAGCAACAAGTGACTGAACACCATACATCTAATACCTTGAGAGGTAAATAATCACAATGGTCATAGTGCAGTTTGAAAATTACAAAAACTGTTTTTTTCCAAGGGGATTTGCAGGGGAATAACAACAAACCCCATATATATATATATATATATATATATATATATATATATATATATATATATATATATGTATATATCATACAACCTTAGAGAAGAGGGACCAAGGAGGAAAATTACATAGGGAACAGGTACTGACAACCAGGCCATTTTTCTAGATTAAAAAAATTGACAATGTGAATCATGAGTTTCGCCTTAAGATACCAACTATGGGGGGGTTAATAAAGCCTACATGGACTTTTTTTCCATGTAGGCATCATCACACACTACTTACATGAAAGTAAACAGGTTTGCCATCCAGTAAATAGAGCTGGGCAGTGTACACACATGCGCCAACATAGAAGTATCCATAGCATGCAAATCCCCTCATAAGCAGGTAAATTGCATGCAAATGAGGGAGGTAGAGCAATCCAGCAAGAAGATAGGCAGTTCTGCAGAACCCGTGTTGGTGTCCATAGTGGACATGGAAAAATTCTGTGTACAGGAATTTAAACAGACAGCAGGGGCTGTAAAAGTGCAGTTCAATGGATAGAAATAGCATAGCAGTCACAGATATGTGCAACATTTTCCACCATGTGTCTAAAACCGTATGGGAAATAATTTGAAATAATTTTATTTTTTTTTAATGACGTGGGTATGTTTGAGTGGTGCACCGCAGTGCTCAAGCTTGCTTTTATGAATAAAAAAAAATTAAAAAAGAGTGTAAAAACCAAATGTATTAGTATGTGACAGTATTATATAATAGGACCCTGTGTGGAGTATCTACAATGGTAGAACGGTGCTGTTGTCAATGAGGCAGCGCCTGGAACCATGTTGTTTCCAGGTTGTCTGCATGGATCCCTATGCAAATGAGGTGGGGTTACTGAATAGCACAAATGGGTATCCGTGTCCACAAATCCCATCCAGGTAGGCTCAGAATCATGTTAGTGTCTAGAGAAGAGGTAGCTGACATCAAGGGGATGTGCGTCTGAGGACTTATAAGCTCATTGGAGCTCAGCTGCTCCTGTTTGTACAGAACACTGCTGTGCTCAGCAGGGGGTGTGTACAGTTCTGATGAGCTTTGTTTACCTTTGAGGCACGTGTTTGCATGGCGCACTGCCATGCTGAGCATGGCCTCTCATGGAGGTGTGTGCAGTGACTACTGAACATTGTTTAGCTTTGTGGCTTGTGTTTGTGCGGCAGGCCACAGTGCTGAGCAAGGAAGGCTGTCCAAAAAAAAATTGGCTGAGAAAGCCAGTGGTATATTAACTACTGGTGACCCCTGTTTTAATTAAACTAGGGCCATTAACAGTCTGTAATGATGGACTTGACAGGAGGAATACATCATAGATAGCCAATCACACAGGCTTCACCTACAGCAGAGCACTATAAAGGTTGCATACACCCTACAATCTGATTTCACCCTCATACTCTGCACCAGTGGAGTACAGACTTGGGATTTTTAACTAACAGAATGCTAGGGGCTGCTGCAGGTCTGCTACATATGCATGTGCTAGATGCTGAGGTGAATGCAGCTGGTGCTGATGCTGACCATGGGACTAGACTGAGAAGGAGAAGAGTGTTCAGGCCCAGGGTAACCTACCAGGAGCTACATGAGCTGGAGATTGTAGAGCGCTACAGGGTGGACAGGGACATACTACAAGAACTCACTGAACTCTGCCACCCTCAATTCAGACCCAGAGCCAACAGAGGGGAACCCATCCCAGTGGAAACAAAGGTATGTGTAGCTCTTATGGTACTAGTACAGGTACTTTCCAAAGACCAGCTCAGGACATGATGGGGGTCTCACAGGCATCAGCATCCAGGGTGCTCCACCATTTCCTGGATGCTATGCTAACACATGCCAGTGGGCACATTTGTTTTCCTCACACCCATGAGGAGAGGTCCAGCAGTATGAAACACTTCTACCATGTAGCACACTACCCTAAGGTACTGAGTGTCATAGATTGCAGTCATGTACAAATTAAGGCCCCACCCAGTGAGGAGGGTAGAATCTACATCAACCACAAGGGTATCACTCCATCAACTGCCAAGTCATATGCAATTCTCAGGGCATTATCATGAATGTGTGTGTTGGCAGCCCTGGCAGTTATCACTACTCCCATATCTGGCATGCATCACAACTGTACCAGATGTTTGTTAGGGGGACATCCCGCATGGCCATTTACTGGGGAATGCTGGCTAAGCACTGGAACCGTGGATAATGACACCCATCAGAAATGTGCATACATACCCACTGAAGAATGCCGTAATGAGACAAACGCACAAACTAGAAACACCATAGAGTGTGTGTTTGGGCTGCTGAAGTCATGGTTCCAGTGCCTAAATATGTCTGGTGGAGCCCTGCAGTACTGTCCAGCCACATGTACACAGAAGTTCATAGTATGTGCCATGCTACATAATATGATCCTGTAGAAAAAGCTGCAGTAGGATCAGTAAAGGGAAGGGATACACAGTCCCCCACCAATGCCTAGGTCCCCACAGCCACACCCGCAGGGGGATTCAGAGGAGGAAACCCCTGGGGATGCCTCTGTAGGCAGACATAGGTGTGCTCAGTATGCCCTGGCCTTGGCCAAGAGACAATGCATAGCACATGTACTGACAACCTAGGGCCCTAGGGAGTGACAACTTACTCCAACTTGCATACATATAGTACAAATTATGCCAGCCAGGCCACACAACCTGCAACTAACCATATATTGATGTACTGGCTACATACTGTGTGTATCAGAAAGAGTCAGCCTCGAACTACAGGTATGTCAACTGCTGCATTTGCAAGGTAAGTCACTCACCTATACACCACTTCTTAGGGGTACTAGAATATGGTAGCATATGTATGGACCTACTGCATGCATCCAAGGGAATATAGTGGGCTACTGGGCTACTTGGAGAGATATAACAGCCACTTGGGACAGCAGGTACTCTGTCCAATAGTATGTGCTCCATACTATGTACTAGGCCACATGGCTGGAAAATCCACTACATTATTCAAGGGAGATGGCAAACAGTGGGGTCACAGGACAGATGCACAACTGTCTATGCCAGTAGAGCATGGGCTGGTCATTCCATAAGCCCAACACATCAGTGTTCCCATACAATTGCTGTAACAGTAAATCTGCAGTGATACATCAGCATACCAGCCAGTTCCAGGGCTGTGCATGGAACCTGGCCACATGTTGTATGTCTCACATAATGCAGGGGTGACAATGTATGGCTGTATGTTATTGATTGTGTAAGGAAAGACACCCCTCTGTCTGGCAGCTGGTGTGGCTCACTGTTCTAGGGAAGTTAGCATGGGTGATGGTGTTGATGGTTTGAATCTGGCAACATCCACATCTTTTGCATGTGAGGTACTTGCATGGTGATATCCCAGAGACTGTCATACCCCTCAATCTGTTACTGCAAGAAAGGTGGACAAAGTCAGACATAACAGGGGGATAAATGGCCAAAACTACAGACAGACATTACACATGCTCTGGTGAACCTAGAAGGTGACTAGTATAACAACAGGATGCAACAGAACAGAATAGCTGCAGGATGTAAAGGCCATTACTTAAATGTGTCAGTAGTTAGTACAATTCAATGACTGCATTAGACAATGTTTTACCGGAACACCATCAATGTATGAGAGACAGACCATACATATGTGTCAAATTGCTGGACAGTCTGCAAAAACATGTACCGTGAGAGGTATGCAGTCACACATTAAGTACAGCACACAGTCAGGGAATGCCTTGGACAATTTCAGGGAAGTACTGTACTCTGGGAAACAGGTGCAGCAGCCAATGTCTGGAGCACAGAAAATCCCAGACTGGACTACAGTTAGCTCTGGCCTGAAGTCACCTTGTAAGTACTGACAGTCCTACTGGGCATGCTCCTACACTTTGCTAACTTGAGTGCAAGTCTGTTGCTGTTTCCTCACACAGACCTGCGATGTGGAAATATGTCTGTACATACAGACAGCTACTTATATATATCTGCCTGTCCCTATCATCCTTACACATGATTAGTGTATCTATCAGTAGGTATCACATATACATATGATACCGATACACACACACACACACACACACACACACACACATATATATATATATATATCACTATATAAATTACAATGATACATAGACTCTCCACATATATCTATCTAACACATTTACATAATGTGCACACACAGCAACATGTACAGAGACATCCCTGTTTTTTATATGTATATATATATATATATATATATATATATATATATATATATATATATATATATATATATATATATATATTTGTGGGGATGTAAGAATGTCCCCACACACCCTCGGAATGCTGAGGTTATCTACACTTACACATCACAACAGTTGTCCGAAGGAACCATACCAAGGCCGCATTAGTACATAATCCACTCATCCATAGACCCCTGTGCCTGCGGAATGTCACCTTGTAGACAGACACAGGTGAGCAGAGCAAGTGTTGTAATGTACAAGGGTTTCAATGTATACCTTGGATAGGCCATATTGTCCCTGGCCATATGTTTGCCTAGCTAACTGCAACCAGACACATATAGCCAAACTGGTAACTGTACACACATAGCAGGGATATTAACAGGTATCCCAATCCCATGACACTAGGTACAATAACAGTACCAAGCAATATCACTCTGCAGGCCGCACATGCTGTCTAACATAAGGTAACTTTGTGTACTCCACAAGTACTGTGCCTGCAATCACATATTCAAATGACATAACCTGTGGAGCATGTGATAAGTACTGTGAGCTATAGTGTGTAATAGTAGATAGGTAGGGGTTATAATCTCACATCAGCTCTGTGTGTGTGTGTGTGTGTGTGTGTGTGTGTGTGTGTGTGTGTGTGTGTGTGTGTGTGTGTGTGTGTGTGTGTGTGTGTGTGTGTGTGTGTGTGTGTGTGTGTGTGTGTGTGTGTGTGTGTGTGTGTGTGTGTGTGTGTGTGTGTGTGTGTGTGTGTGTGTGTGTGTGTGTGTGTGTGTGTGTGTGTGTGTGTGTGTGTGTGTGTGTGTGTGTGTGTGTGTGTGTGTGTGTGTGTGTGTCTGTGTGTAAATATATCCCCTTGCAGCACTATGGACATGCCCATATGGGCTATCTCTGTGCAATAGTTATACATTTTATGACCCTGTGACTAGTTGCTGTCCTCTACATTGCCCTTCTCTACAAGGCCTGCTGATGTTATCCACCTTAAGAGCTCTGGCACATAGTCAAATGTCAGATAAACTGCATGGTGCATGCAATAAGTACTGTTAGCTATAGTGGGTAATAGTAGATAGGTAGGGGTTTTAATATTTCCTCAGCCAAATCTTTGTGTCTGTGTAAATATATCCCCTTGCAGCACTATGGACATACCCATATGGGCTATCTCTGTGCAATGGTTATACATTTCATGGTACTGTGATTAGCTGCTGGCCCTAAATTGCCCTCCTCTACATAATCATAACTGATGTCTGCCACCTGTCTGAACTGGACACAGGATATTTGTAGATGTGTCAACTCCATCAGCACACCTTCCATATTTGTACATTCAGAAAACCCAGGTGACATGTAACAAGGGTAGCAGACCTTATCATAAAATATGAACGCATGATTACGCTGACTGCCTCCATTGTCCCTGATAGACTGTTCTACACATCTGGACCTAGGGAGCTATGCACGTAAACTGCTGTATCTTGATGACATCATATTTCTGCTGTGCTTCCATGCCATCCTATGCTGCTGTATTGCCACCATGTGTCCACAGTTTATCCCCTCAGACTCATAGAACAGAAATAAATGCAGATCCATGACACGCCTGTCATTTTGTAACACTACCCCCAGTCCAATATCATGCAACAAAGATGCACAAAGTGCGATGTGTAGCCATGACACATGCCAGCATACAATTCCTGTTGTGGCCCAAAAGAAGTGGCATGGCAAAACAATACTGCACTACACAAGTATATGTCAAGTAATATAGACACCCTGTGCATCAGACACAAAGTAGCATTTCCCTGCATTGATGGCATAGATGGCTGGGATGTGGCACAGGTATCAACACATGCACAGTGTGTAGTGTGGGGGTACTGGAGGCATAGGCTGTACCAAACAGTTGACAGCATGTGTGTGAGTCAGGAAGGGATGCGGGTTAGATGGGCCAAGGAGAGGTGCTGTCTGTGTCTGTTGGTGACCTGCATGTGACAATGGTGTTTGAGTGTGTGCATGTGCATGTACACAGTCAAGCCTAGTGCTAGACCTACACATGTGCATGTTGGACAGCTGTGGACTGTACATGGTAGAGTGGACAGTTTACTGTCTCCATCCAAGAACATGGGAACTGGCTCTGCCAAGAGTAGCACTGGCACCACCATGCCCAAGGTCAGATGTGCTGCTAGTACCTGATGGTGACTGCTGTCTTCTGTGGCTGTATCCCCCATAGGACTACCCAGAACTATGTGCCCATGGCCTGCCACATCATGGTGTGGACAGCATACTTCCCTCTATAGCGCTGGAGGTAATGCCACTAAGGGAGCATGAATGTGCATGGCCATGTGGACACTCAACAGATCTCGTTGCTGACCTTCGTCCATGTGTCTGATGCCCAACTCCAACCAGATGTTCCAGCACAGACAATGTGCGGTCCAAGACAGACACTGTCTCAGCCCACCGTCTGTCCACTGCATCAGTGAAGTGATCCAGGGTGTCTCCAATGTGGTGGAGGAAGTCATGGATGTCAAACTATGTTACATCCATAACCATAAGCATCCATCTGGTGTTGGTTTCAAAACATGCCTGTGGCTCCATGATGGCCTGAAACATGCATTGAGTGACCAGTGATGTGACACCTGTCACAGGTGGTGGATGGAAAGCAGTCCTCCTACGAAATCCCCTTTCAATCCGCTTGTGTGGGACCTTGCCAGCTCTCTGGCTATGGTCAGTGTCTACATAGGATCATAGGTTCATAGGTTGGTGCTAGGCTATCAGCCCTAGGGCCTATACAAACCTAGCCATAACAATTCCCTGGCTATTTCTTCCCACACTCACTAACGCCATAGTTGCCACACTGCCCTGTTCAATGTCACCACCCTCTGACTGTCCAATACCTGTGGCCTCTGGGGACTGAGTATGTGTGGGCATACTGACTGTGTGCAGTGACAATGGGGGCAGAAGAGGAATATCAACCTCTGGGATAGATGCAGACCCCAACAACCCCACCTGTGCCTCACTATGGCTACCATCATCATCAGAGTCCAATGAGACACTGACATCAGGTTGTGAGGGGGACAGACTCCAACCCCCCCCCAGTCACCTGTGAAAACCAAGACAAAGACAATACATTACTACCTGCACTTTTATGTATGGTAATCCACACAGACTCCTAGAACTGAAGATCCACAATTGCATTACCAGTCTCACATCTTGTCATCTCTGCTCCCATGCACAACACACAACCTCACACCAATATACACAGACAAGTCAAGCCCTTTATCACATGCACTTCAGCCACATCCAGTTAAAGTTGCCAGTACAATCTGCCTGTAAGGTATGCAATATGACACTATATGTGATAGAACTACACATAAAACCTGGTGCACCTATCTTGAGAATGATATGCCAGTACTAATGTCACTGCTTCAGGTATGTTCCATCTCTCTTTTGTGTTTCAACAGGCATCTTGGAGTAATTGTCTAATGTGTACTAGGCTGTGTAGCCACTAATAACTATAAGTGCAAATGTGTCAATGGCCATTCAAATGCACACCTGTGATTACCCAGTCTCTGGACCAAGTTAAGTGTTCCAGAATGGAACATACAAATATTATACTCTGGCTAAACACAGCATTTGTATGTAGGGCAATATGGCAGCCCTTAACTTTCATAGAGTATATATGATCTGTAAAAAACAGTATCACACTTACCAAGTACAGGACCATGAACTTGGGCCACACATGATGGACCTATGAAAAGGTGGAAGAGAGGTATTGTCAGCACCACCAATTGTTGCAGCACTGCAAATAATATGTGCATATATCCACATGTACAGCAACTAGTGTGATACTGGCTATATTGCTGACATTCTGAGTCTGTGTGCACAACTAAGTGTAAACTCCAGCTCCACCCCCCCCCCAATGCAGATAGACACGTACAGGTACGTACAGCCTGCCACAATGCCTGATACAGTATTATACTGGTGAACACAGTATGCTTACCTGGGTGCTCCTCTGCTGTGGACACTGTGGCGCCCACCTCCATGATGTATGGTGTGATGGATGCCTGGGAGCTGTCGTGTGTTCCTAAGTTCACTAGGAATTCCTGTGTGGCCGAGAGTGCTTGTTCCATCACAGACCCTTCACCAGTGGCGGTATGATCCCTAGCAACATCATCTGCCCTTCATTGTGCAGCATTCAGCATGTCTGTGGCTCGGTGTTGGACCTGCTCATAGGTCCTGTCCTGCTGGCTAATCTGACTGACATCCCACACAATGTCTGCCCACAATGCTGTCAGTGTTCCTGATTATGCCTCCACCTGGGCAGCAAGATCTGATGGTCTGTCTCAGTCCATTTACTATTATGTCATTCTCCGCATCTGATAAAGGGGCATGTCTTCTGTGGTGCATGGTTCCTGAAAGACAACAAAAGAGGAACACATTACAGGACCAGATATGTGGACGTCCACTATGTACAGATCCAGCACACCCATAATGGCCTGCACTATCTCCCTCACATGCCATACCCCACAGTCTGGCAATGCAATATGTGTGTGGATACCACCAAGGTAGCAACAATACTGGGGTATATCCCTATGTGCTGTGACATATTCTGTTGTATGTTCCTACAGCCAGCATTGCAGCACTGTGGTGTGTCCCCTACAGGCAAACCCCCACTAATATATCATACAGCCACTGCCAGACAAATAGTAGTGTACTATTACAACCACTATATGGGGACAGTCCAGCAACACCAGTGTGCCAAAATGACAGAAAACTATACAAACCTGCTGTAGTATATGTTTTCTGTGGGCATCATACCTCTCAACTATACAGCTGTTTGCAAAATGTCAAGATGTTTGCGTCATACTTTTGGTAATTTTTCACACAGCATTGTGGATTTCTACAAAAAGCTTGGCCAATCATTGATGGTTGATGTCAGAAAATAAAGACAGACATCTGCCATACCCTTCCGAACAGAGTTATGCTGCTGTAACATCTGTTATTCTATTCACTTTCATACTTTGTACAAGCAATAGTTACAGTGCATCTAATTTTGGGCCTTTGTCATTCCATTATTTATGGCTTTGTTCAGATTTCTTGCTGTAATATGTTGACAGCTATGTTCGGCATAGCTCTCAACCAGACAGGGAACAATGTAAACAGAAGCATGGACTTAGCCAGAGTACATCAGGGACAATAACGGACACTTTTACAATGTTACAGCTATTTATGTGAGACAATGACTGTATGAGAGGAGGTGAATTAGTGTACATCGTCTGACGTTATGAGTATACACCCTTACTTATTATCACTATGTATTACATGTAGTTCAGTAGCTTCCCTACAACAGCCAACCATTGTAAGAAGGAATAAGAGGTTCAGAGCTAAGATGTCAGTGGAAATCAGGGACATTTGAGAGGCATGCCTGTATGTGTAGGACAGCTGAGTATCAATGACATGTCATTACCACAGATCTAAAACAGGCTTACTGCTGTAATCCCTATTTCCCATACCCCCATTCTCCCATCTGCATTGTTATATGGAGAAATCAATTACATACCTGGTGGAGTGCAGTACTCCTTTGTTGAACTTTGCTTCCAGTAATCTTTTGAAAATATGCTCTCTGTGTGAGGTAAGTCTCATACAGACTTTTTAGGGCACTGCTGATTAGCAGGTAATTGCCTCTGCACCAGTCTGTGGCTCTGATATGGTAATTGCAACCAAAACAGCTAAATTGCACTATCATTAGCCAATTACATGCCCCCACAGTGCAATATATAAGGCCTTCATGTAAACGTGGGCCATTTTCTTAGCTGTTAAAATGGACATTACTGAGATGTGGAGATTACAGCATCACAGAGGGTCAGTACCATAACTGTCAAAGGTAGAGATTTATGCAGTATGTCCACAGTTTCACCTCATATGTGTAGTCAGTGTCTCATGACATTGTGGTCATCCAAAAATTCAATGGCAAACATTGTGGGTTAAGGTCAGTAATAGAAGACACACATTTCACTGTCCGACTTCATACCTCTCTGAATATGCATGCTAATGCAATAGATGTTATTATATCAACTTACTATCTATGTAGGAGCAAACTGTAAAACGTGTCCCAATCTCTGGACCTTTGTCTCCCCCATTAAGTATGGCTGTGTCCAGATTCCTTGTGCTAGGGGGTTGGGAGGTATGATAGGTCTGTAGTAGCTACCTTTACATACAGGTGTGTGTGCTACAGGCTGCAGCAGCAGAACACATAGGGGGGGCGTGTGAACACTTTGAAGGACAGCAAGCTGTACATGTAACAGTGGCAGCTGTGTCAATCCTGTAGTTATGACAGAGCCAGAGTAAAGGTACCCTTTACATTCAAACTTGAGGCATGTGATTAAGGAACATCTGTTATGCAACAGTGGCAATAACAGAGTAGAAGGTGACATATAGTTATGCTATATGGATATGTGCAGTGTATCCCTACCTGCAGGCCTTTGACTTGCAAAACTGGATAGTAATTCATTAATTAGCAGTAACCTGTGTGGATAAAGATTGCATGACTCAGTCATTAATTGCTGTCTTCACAATAATGTAACTGAACTGCAACACAAGACTGGGTTTAAACCAATGACGGTGTGTGGCAAAATGTGCTGCATGCAAGGCATTTAATAGACTGAGCTACTGAGTCACTGCTACAGCAGGTTTACTTGCAAGGTATATGTTCAGACATACAGGCAGTAACACACATTGTCTGCCTCCATCAGTATGTGGATGGCTTTCTATGGCTGTATTTCTGCACCAGGGTCCAAATTGAACTTGTTCTTTGCCATTGATGCCTTAGCAGGTGTCTTTCTACATATTGCTGATGCAAAGACACATTTACCTGCTACCACAGGCCTCACTTACATCCATTTTTTATGTCTTTGACTATCTAGTGGTGTATTATTGCACAAGAGTCCAAGGTACACCGACATTTTTTCCATTAATTTTTAATTCCAGTTTGCACTGTGTGGCATGATGAGCAGCTCTACTGAGACATGCCTAATGACTATAAGTGGGAATCACTATGGTTTGATGAAAACACCTGCTTTTATTAAGATCTGTGTGGCATAGTGGGATAATGCAGTGCCCTGCAGGTGTGATGGGCTTGGGTTTGAAACATGGCAGAGGTGTTTATTTTGTATCTGTGACTTACAATGTTAAAAACACATACACTCATTATAGATCTATTTAGCGGAGCTAAGTGAAGCTGCGCGACATGGTGTGACTTACAGCTCAGGACTAAAAAAAATATAAAAAAAAAGAAAACAGGGGAGATAGAAAAATGGTGCAATGGAGGCAAGCAGGGGGAAAAACATTGTGAAAGGCAGGTAGGAATGTGCAGGAAGGGTGTAGGAAAGAACCATAGCTATCCATTTCTTCTACAGCAGCAGCTATGCACTTTGACAGATTTTGCAGATGAATTTGAACTCTCAAACCCCAGAGAGAGGGGTGAGGACAACATAACTGCATTGTCAAGCTAATTGGACCAAATTACTTGTGTCCAGTGGACACGTGCAAAACTTAGAGCTATGTATGGGGCAATATTTATTGGGACAGGTGGCAGTTTTTATTTTTTATTAAGGTGATAGTGGAATGTTGGGGAAGGGACTTGGGTACATGTGGGGAGGTAAGTTGAGTAGGAGAGGAGACATTTGCAGACAGACAAGATAGACAAGACAGCAGACAGGGGTAGTGTGTGACAAATGAGGTGGGTGAACACCTTGGATGGGGAGGGTGCTGTAGAATCCAAGTTGCACATGCCTCCAGACGACAGCAGTATGACTCATGTCCCCACTCATGGGACTGTTGACACCGCTGCTTCACTCTCCCAAGACTGTCTGTGCTGTAGGCTGGGTGTCAGGGGGAGGCTGACCCACCAGGTTGGCTAGCATGCCTTCAATCCAGTGCAGATGAAGTTCATAGGTCCTATGAATAATCCTGTGCACCATGACCGGCAGTTGATCTTGGGTGACAATGTCCCCACCACTACCACTCCCAGGGGGAGGCTGGGCCTCTTCCCCTGAGGTGGTCCCACCTGGCGTCACAGATGGTGCAGGGGCAGTGGAGGGGGCACAACTGCTCTGGGTCCTAGATGTGCTAGGACTAGGTGCCATGGCTGGATGAGGTAAGGTAGGCAGATCAGCCAGAACCAGCCTACCCTGATGTGCTGTAGTAATGGAGGTATAACAATAAGTATAGGTTAGTTGTGAACAAATCATTGTTAGCCATAACAGCATGGCAGAATATTGGAAATAACCAAATTACATATCAATGCATATTATGTGAACCGCAAAAATAAACAGAACAGTCAGTATGTTAAGAGCATGCCCGTGACAGTTATAGCATAATGCCAACAAAATAAGCAATTTAACAAGATATGTTAATATGCGACCATTATAAAACAAAACTATAATAAAACACATGTCCCAACATATAGTTAATGTAACAACATATGTTAATAGTAAATCATAACCAATGAATAACAAAAAGAAATAAATGAAGATATAGAGTGGGGAGAGAGAAAAAAAAGAAAAATAGTCCATTAATAACATTTCCGGTTATTTCTTTGACAATAGTACTACTATCTACTCTACAGGTCTGTATTTTGTTTATGGGTACAATGACTACAAGTCTACTATAGCTGATGTAGCATATACATACCTCTCAAGCTATTGGAATCAGACACTATGGACAAGCAGTAACAACTGTAGGTACACAACTACACAGAACACTTGTACATCAGGTGGACCTATATAACTACCAAGGTGTTCTGTGGGCTGATTTTGTGATAATTTGCAATCTATGTAATCATTTCTATGGTAATCCTGTGACAGACAGATTGCACACTATTAATTACATAGCATGAAAACATGACACTTAAGAGACATGTTTGTGTATAGTGCAGAAACTAAACTGCTGTCATGCCTTCATTGGTAGGCAGGGGAATAGAACCCAATAGCAGTGACTACAGGAGACATCTGCACAGAATATATTAATTGACTGCAGCAACTTTTAATAGACACTCCAGGAATACAGCCATACCGGGATTATACATTTTATTTCTGACTGAACATTCTGATGAATATATTCTTGCTAACAATTTTAACAGTCTATGACATCTAATAACTTGGGCTACCTCATCCATTTACCTGTTGTTCCTGTGGAGTGAGAAACTATGAACGTAACTACTACTGTAATATCTACTGCTACATATCACTGGATTCAAACCCTGGACTGTGTGTAGCAAAATGAACTATAAACAGAGCATTTAACAAACTGAGCTACTGAGCCACTGTTGATTACTGACTGACTGATATTTGCCTATAGCTCAACTGGAACAAAATTATGAAATGGTAGTACTATTACAGTGTTATACTAAACTACAGTGACAATAGAATGCACATGCATGGAATACAAGCATAATGCAGATAGGATGTAAGCTAGATTTCAGTACCACATCTGTGAAGTCAACAAACAATATCATCTCATGGAGTGATCTACCTCACACATATACCTTTATTACCTGATTTATGTGGATGACAGAGTATTATGCGACCAACATTGGCCCAGAGACAGCTTTGAACAGTATGTATTTCAGTTAACCAATACAAATTGCAGCCATTGCATTTGCATTCTACAGCTATTACAGTGTTATACTTGACTGCAGCTCCTTATCTTACAGCCTCAGTGAATGCTTGTCTACTGCAATGGTTACAACAATACCATCCTAATGTACACCATTTTCCTTGATGTTATTGGTATTGTTTCCTGTTTTTATTGCACTGCAGTTGGCATTATACATTCATTGCAATACAGTTCTAAGTCCATATTTATTGCACTACAAACTTTATTGCATATACTTTAATACAATTATTGGTATTGTTTCCTGTTTTTATTGCAGTACAGTTGGCATTATTTATTTATTGCAATACACCTCTAATTCCACATTTCATGCACTACAAATGTTACTGTATATACTTTAATGCAGTTATTGGTATTGTTTCCTGTTTATATTACAGTGCATTTAGCATTATTCATTTATTGCAATACAGCTCTAATTCCACATTTCTTGTACTACAAACTTTACTGTATATACTTTAATGCAGTTATTGGTATTGTTTTCTGTTTTTATTGCAGTACAGTTGGCATTATTCATTTATTGCAATATAGCTCTAATCCCACATTTATTGCACTACAGACTTTACTGAATATACTTTATTGCAGTTGATGCTTTACTTTCTCTTGCTTATTTCACAACAGTTAGCATAATACATCTGTACTCACCAGACACACGGTGCAACCTGGCCAAGCACCCAGCATGTGACTCAACATTGCAAGCCCTCTTAGCTGCAGCTGTTGGGAGAGAAGCACACCATTATGCATACCAGTTCTGCAGACATTAAGAGTACATATTGGTAAAACAGAGGGAAAAGTACTTACATACTTTTGGGGCATTCCCTGCCCTTGCACCTTGGACCCAGGTGTCCAAGAGTCTTCTCTTCCATCTTTTCAGGTCATCATGATGGTGATGACACTGCTCACCAGTGTGGGGGATACCAGTGACACTTGTGAGTTCTCTGGCCAGCTGGTGACAGGCCTTTGCCTTACACAGCAAGTCCTAGAAACTACCCTCCAGCAGCCTGTCAGCATGGTTTTGTACAAGGAACCCAACCATAACCCTGGACTCCAGAATGCCCCAATGCTGCACCTGAAAGTGCACACATTCACCACTGTCAGCCATAGTACACTGTCAGTGATAGAACTCCAATGGATTCTGCTGTATTTCCATCTACCGGGCTTAATATAGGCTGTTTTCCCACCCTTACACATCATTGGGCAACATTCAAAAAAGTGCCACATTGCTTAGCACCACACAAACCAGCACAGCTCAGCTGAGAAGCATAAAACCCCACAGAACCATAGTCTCAATGGCACTAAGCAGTGAGAAAACCAGCCAAGCAGAGCTGAGCAGCACACAAACATTGGCAACCATTACCATGTTTATGCAGTGCTTAGCAGGTCTCAGCATAGTTCAGCAGAGCTTGGCAGAGTGCAGAGGGGCTGTTATTAAAAAATGCATAATATGTATATCAAACTTAAATACATATTTCCCTTCCATGTATTCAAACCCTGGAGGTACTTCACATTAAGCAGTAATTCCACCCATTTAGCTACAAGGACACTGAGAAATCAGGTATACCTTCACATATACCACTGAGCTACCTATAAGCAGTGCTGAGCACCATGCCGCACCTCACAAACATGCTTAGAGATGCTTAACTTTAAATAAATAATTAATTACATCCAGTTTCTGTTTTTAGATGTCTGGCTGGTGTCTGTTATCTTATATGTGATCACAGCTTGACATTGTTGCACTCTGTGCTGCGCAAACATGCTTTAAAAAAATAAATAAATAAAACAAAGGAAATAAATAAATAACATGAAAATAAAACAGAGGACATTGCAGGGAGTCTCATACTCATCTGCAGCCATGGTTAGCACTACACCCCTCCCTACACTGATTCAATAACGTGTTCCTTGGCTATCCCTTGACAATGCACCATCATTAATATGTATAGCATGCTGCCGAGGGTGAACCGTGACCATGGACATGGATACATTCTGTGTAGGCTCTACACGGTGCCTACACACATTTTATAAATCCTGGGGTATGCTTTTTTCAGACAATGTATTCTACTGGTTTAATAACTATCTTTCTGAAAGAGCATTAATCATTTTCTCTGACTTTGTTCTATCCTCTTTAGGTTCTATGCCTAAAGGCATTCTCCAGGAGTTAGTCTTGGGACCACTGTTTTTTCTCTCTTTGTAAACCACCTCTCATTGATCTTCAAATGAATGCACAACTCTAGGCTGAATATTTAAAACAACACACCATGATTGAAACCATAGCTCTAACCTGGAAACATCAAAAATCTGGACAAAGGCCTATGAAAAGTAGGTACAACTGGTCAAAAATCATGACACCGGTTAACATAAAATTTGCATACACAATTGTGTAAGCCTGCCCATTCTAATGGAATTTTGGGATACCAACATGAAGATTGACGTCACTAAATAATGGCAGACATTTGAATTTTAGACTTTACATCCCTCAAAAAATACATAATAATAATAGATAGTTGCTAGAATAACACATTTTACGAGTTTACAGGAGCAATATGGTCACCATAGCTTTCAATGGATCAAGGACAAATCTCAGGGACAAATCCAAAAATAATCAGGGACATTTTTAAAATATTAGTACTATCAACCTTAAAACACTGACAATATAAGATAATGTAAATTGATATACATACTCTGAAGTAAATGAAGTCTAGAAGTCTACTTATTTTATTAAATGTAATTTATCACCTTTTCTCCAAAAGTTGCCGGCTTCAAGAAGGATTAAGAGGGAAAGCGCTAAAATCTAAGTCAAAATCAGGGATAGTTGAGGAATAGTGTTCAGTTACCCTATAACTAGTAAGCAGAAAAGAGCACAGTGTTATGCCCCACCCACAGCAGCCATGTAAACAGAAAGCAGAATCACTGTTTGAAAATTAAGGAGACTTTTGCCCACCAGTACAAATTCCAGTCCTCATTCTCAGACACTTCTACCCAGCCTCCTTTCTCACAATTATTCACAATCAATAACTGATTTTATCAATGTTCGTTTACTTTACTCACCATTCTTTCAGGATCTGCAGGTCTCGTTCCTCAGCAGGCCAACTGGCTAGTAACAGGCAGAGAGGGAATGAAATACAATCACATGCATTAACAGAATAACCTCGAACATTTTTGCCAATATTCACCTTCAGCAAAATGCTTATTAAGTATGAACTAAGCGAACTAAGAACAATTCTTGAATAAACAGAAAAGTATATTTGGCATAATAGTACACAACTATCTAACAGTGCTCATTTTAAATGAAATTTTGGTGCCTGTCTTGTTTTATAAAATATTAGCAGCTCCTGCACTCCAATAACCAGAAAGACAGAGATTTTTTTTACAGTACAATTGCATGAAACTTCAAAACACAAAAAATGAACAAACAAGCCTGAATGTATGTATACTAAACTAGAAAATGCAAAGAATTTGTGTTCCTTACTTAGCAAGACTGCAGCTCCCACCTGAAACAGCAAGCACTCCTCCTTGTTTCTGGACTCCAGTCAAGTACTGTAGAAGTAGCCAGGCTCCTGCTTCAGGTGCACTATACACACAGAATCCTCTGCTCAAACTAAAGCCATAACAGTCTGTGAAGTCAGGCCACCAGGACAAAAGGCTGCTGAATCAAGCAGCAAAATGTTACGTGACATGCAGGTATCGGTCATGTCCTACACTAACAGGTTTCCCCTCTGTTTTAGTACTTAACTTCAGTGGTACTTGGATGCTCTTATTTATGGTCTGTAGTATGCATGCACTGGCCTGGCAATCAAGACCAGACTTTGCTCTGTTGCACTGAACTGTTGCTTCTTCTTGGGCTTGGTTGGCATAAGTTTAGTTAACTTATCTTAAATACTAACAGCTCATCCGCTCACTGCTGCTGCCTGCTGTTCTACCTGCCTTCCCTCTCATCCCTGCTATTTGAACTTACATAGTAAAAAGGTAAACAGTACAGGCAGTCACACAGTTCAAGGCTAGCATAACATACCCTACCCATCAGGATGTTTACCAAAAGCTGGCTAGTATATCACTTCACCTACTGCAGTTAGCTGGGCACTGAGCAGATATGGCAATACATGATTGGGGGTTACAAAAAAATCTAACATCAGTTTATTTTCAGTACCCTTACCATGCTATACCACATATAGCTATAATACATAAATGTGTCCAGAAAACTAAAGCTGATTTCAAAGTGATTGTGCATAAAAGGAAACAACAGATTAACGACTCAACCCAGAACAACTGGGCCTTCTGATTGACTGGTAGCATTAATAATTAAGGATAATCATCTGCATCAGCAGGCATGTTGCACATGTATACATTTACAATTATATAGGAAAATATGCAATCATAAGGCACACAACGTAACGTAGGTACATATTTGAACCAAACTATTTATCAAGTGAAACAATATAAACCTTGAAAACTTTACTAAAATTTTAAGGATAGAGACTGCAGTTGAAGCACAATAAACACAGTTAAAACTGTTCAATTTCTGCTCAAGAAAGAACACCCAAAATAACACCTTTAGCCCTCACTCAGCTAACTTCTGACAGGCTGGCATTCTGCCTCATGAAGCTAACATCATTGTGTATGCCCTTGAATGTAATAACGTCAGCGAAAACTTAAAGTTAAAAAAAAAATTGAAAAAAAAAGAACAGGAACTTTGGGAATTGAAGGAGCCACTCGGGAATTTGTAGACCCCATTATTTTGTCCTCAAAACCAGTAAATGCCAAGGAATTTAGTATGGTTGATTGAAACTGTAGATTCTTTTAAGGACCTGGATATATGGGTAGAGCCAGCTCTGCATTTTTCTAATCATATCAACCAATTGGTTAGTGATAGTTGTAGAACTATTGGCAGTATAAAAAGGTTTATAAAGTCCAAGAAAATCAGAAATGATGAAGTCATTGTTTATTAGTTTCATTAGACCCAAATTTGAGCATGGGATAACAATATGGAAACCTTATAAGAAAACAAGCATGAGTAAATTGGGGTCTACATCATGACATCGACAGCTAAAAGCACCGAACACCCTTATCTTGATACTGCTTAACTGAAAGCAGGCAATGATGAATGACCAGACGATTTGTTTCCCAGGGAAAGAAAATTGCTGGGCCAACAAAAAAAAAAAAAAAAAACTAACAGACAAAATAAAGTGGGGGACTTCACCCTCCGCACCCCCCGTACTTAAATATACCTACTCCGAGATTACACTACAGTGGAGGAAACAGCAAACTCCCAACAATGGCCCAGCGATTTTTTTTTTTTCCCTGGGAAAAAAAAATCGCTGTTCTGGCCATTCATCATTCCCTGCTTTCGGTTAAGCAATGTCAAGGTAAGGGTGTTTCGTGTTTTTAGCTGTTGGTCTTCTGATATAGACCCATAAACTGGAAGAGTAGAGCAGAACTATACCAAGGGCATCCATGGATGTACAGTGTTTCTTATAGATATCTTAAAAGAGATCTTATTCAAGTATATAGAGCATTTAGAGACAGCTACCTCTGGGAATGTTTGGGGTTATTAAAAAGTTGTAGAGAATCATTAGACAACCTTGTAGAAGGTTCTATAGGAATGAGAAGTGTGCTAGATGGTTCTCTGACAGAGCAGCTGATGCTTGGAACAGGCTACAAAATTACATTAAAGCAAGTGCTAGTTTAAGTATTTTTAAAAACAGCCTGGACATTTATTATGATAATAAGTGTTTTGGTATATTGACTGGCTAGAAGGACATTAATGCCGTGCTTGAAATATTTGTATGTATGCATGTATGTAGGAAAAGAGACATGTGCATGAATGGAATTGAACCCCTGGCTATGCTTCTAATAGGGCATTAGCAAGGCATGTCATGGAAAGTAATCATAGAAAAGATGACTTAAAACCACATTTCAGGAAAATAAAACAAATGATAGCAAGACAAGAAAAACATACCTACATTGGTTAAATCCCCTGGCTTTGGCAATGGTATTCTCTAGCTGAGTGTATTAACAAGGCATGCCATGAAATCACTTGTAGCAAAGACTATTGAAAATCATATTTCAGGGCAAAGAAACTAATGATAGAAAGACCACAGAAATACAACCCCCTTCCATTTAGAATGATATTCTCTAGACCAGTGTAGTAGCAAGTGAAGCTAGAGAAGAACTTAAAGTGAAAAGGATCTGGAAAGACACAGTTCAGGGAAATGTTAGAACAGCGTTGAAGATGGGAAAATAACATGAAAACTGTCAAAGGATCACACACCCTTCTGTTATTGCATTGGCAAAGTACACATCACTGCATAAGCAGACTGAGCCAAGCAATCTGCCATATACTTGCATTATGTTTAACTTACTTCATATTGAATGGTAAGTTATTAACGTGATACTCATTGTTCTGCAGACTGCTGCAAAGTCGACCTCTGTGTAGTTGAGTCCATACCTGCCTAACCGATATTCTCTAAACCAGTGCATTTTCAACTGAAGCTTCAGAAGAACTTATCATAAAGGAGCCACAAAACACACATTTCAATGGAATGTTAAAACAATGTAGAAAACTAAAAAACAGCAAAAATCAGCAGGTCAAAACCCTCCCCATACTGTATTGATAATGTACACATTGTTACCAAACCGTTGCATACATAAACTATGTTTACCCTTATTTCATGAATGCATTGTACATGATTAGGGCATAGTACAGATTGTTTGTCAGGCTACTGCTAGGTAGACCTCAATGGATCTGAACCCCATCTCAACTAATTAATATTTTCTAAATCGGTGTGTTACCAATAGAAGTCACAGAAAAACATAATGAAGGGATTAGAAAGCATGCATTTGAAGGTAAAGATAACACAGTGCAGAAGACTGACAAATGAAGATTGGTAAACAGCACAAAACAATCAGTGGATCAAAATCATCCCCATACTGTATTAACAATGTACATATTACTGCCAAACTGTTACATACATATACTACATCCCCATACTGTATTAACAATGTATATATTACTGCCAAACTGTTACTTACATATACTACATCCCCATACTGTATTAATAATGTACATATTACTGCCAAACTGTTACTTACATATACTACATCCCCATACTGTACTAACAATGTACATATTACTGCCAAACTGTTACTTACATATACTACATCCCCATACTGTACTAACAATGTACATATTACTGCCAAACTGTTACTTGCATATATTACATCCCCATACTGTACTAACAATGTACATATTACTGCCAAACTGTTACTTACATATACTACATCCCCATACTGTACTAACAATGTACATATTACTGCCAAACTGTTACTTACATATATTACATCCCCATACTGTATTAACAATGTACATATTACTGCCAAACTGTTACTTAAATATACTACATCCCCATACTGTACTAACAATGTACAAATTACTGCCAAACTGTTACTTACATATACTACATCCCCATACTGTATTAACAATGTACAAATTACTGCCAAACTGTTACTTACATATACTACAGTTACCCTTATTTCATATATGCAGTGTCAGGGATTAGAGCATGAAATGGATAGTTTGTCAGACTGCTGCAAAGTAGACCTCCATTGAGTTGAACTTCTACTTGAGTAACTAATGCTCTCTAGACCAGTACATTATTGAGTGAAGCCACAAAAGAATGACTGTCATGGTCAGAAAACAAGCATTTCAGTGGAATGTTGGAATAAGTCTGAAAAATGAACATTAGTAAACAGCATACAATAATCAGGGGATCAAAACACTGCCCTTACTGTATTTACACTGTACACATCACTTCATGATACCAACAAACTACAGGAGCTGTTAAAGTGACACTATTAACTTCACCTTATGTTAGTATTGGCTGGTGTCACTCATCAATGGACAGTTCAGTTGCACGATTGATGTCAAGATTGTAGCACATCAAATGACTTCTCTCTGCTTTTGATTTAGAACTAAAATTACCATTTTTCTGTATTTACATAAGAACAGCAATTTTATCATTTTATAACCATTTTAGCCATGTGTGTGGTGTGATAATAAATTTTTGATAACGTTAAAGGTTGCAAAGGGTATAGGATAAAGATGACAAAAGGGCAGGAAGAAGACAGGACAACAAAAGATGAGGAGAGAAGGATGTAGCTGGCTGAAAATGAATGATCAGCATCAATGTCTTTTGTACTGATATGATATGTGGTAGTGCTTTAGCAAGGGAAGGCAGTGAAGCTGTCAAACTGTAAGATCATTAATAAGACACATATCTGAGATATGTAGTACATTTCTAGAGAGAATACCAAACTGTAAAACAGCTATTCTCCTAAGTCTATTGTGGGTAAGTGTGTGTTGTGTTTATACTTAGACCAGGTTGGAGGACTGAAATGGGAGTATAGATCAAAGATTAAAACAAGAAGCACACAGAGGGTGGCATATAAATGATCTAAGCAGGAATGAGCTAGATGGAGGTGGGCTAAGGGCATATCTCACACCATCTTAGCTCAACAGTGTTAAACTACTTAATACTTACATTTAATTAAACAATGGCAATCCATGACAGAATGAGAATGCACACACTGATGATAGAAATGTTTCAACTCAGGGAATAGGAACACGTGATTAACAAAACAAGATAATTATACCTGCATGGCATTGAAATCATCCCTGTGTCACTAACTTTTCTCAAAACAGAACATTAGCCAGATATTCTACATAACCATACATAGGGAAGTTATCAATAAAACATGCATTAGTGTAACAGGAAAAAATAAAATAGAAAAACACCTGAATCCTAGCTTATGTCACTCACATTCCTGGAACCAGAGTATTAGCCAAGTATACCACTGAAGCACTCAGAGGAAAGGTGCTAAAAATAAAATAAATCATTGCTGGAGAATGGTATATAATTATATGATGAAAAATGCAATTTTGTAAAGTATCCCACCCACAGGAGTTAGAACCCTGCACCTAGCCCACTGAGAAAAGACTCATCACATCATGAATATATTGACCGATAGTAGCCTTCCCATAAGAAGTGGTAACTTTAATGTGTTTCACTATTGCTTGTTGATACACACCTATGCTAAGCACATTTGCATGACTAATGGCAAGATCGTAATGTATTCAAAGGATTTCATTTAATTTCTTCCATAGGATAGGAAGTATCATTTCACTTCAGTTACACATGACCAATAATGTTGCTCTATCAAACCACAGAAATACAATTTTAATATATATCTGGCTTTACCAGAAAGGCTCATCCAGACTCTGCTACACTTTGCTGTGAAGGAAAGGTTAGTTTGCTGTTATTTTTTGTATTTCTGTATTGCCTTTCTATATTTTGAATACTGTAGTTTGTTTTCTTTACCTTGTGTTTTGCTTGCATTCTGTTTTAACAGCATATTAAAACTTCAAAAGAGACCACAGCTCTCTCTGTTCTGAGTCAGGCAGAAATAAGAACTGATTAATTAAGGACTCATTCATAAGACAGAAGAGGTCACTTAAGGTTAATCACTTGTTAACATAGAGGGGTGGAGCTAGGAACTAAAATTTCTATTTAAGGAGTAAACTAAAACATTTCAGAGCTTTACCAGAAAGGCTCATCCAGACTCTTCTACACTTTGCTGTGAAGGAAAGGTTAGTTTGCTGTTATTTTTCTATTACTGTATTGCCTTTCTATATTTTGAATACTGTAGTTTGTTTTCTTTACTTTGTGTTTTGCTTGCATTCTGTTTTAACATCATATTAAAACTTCAAAAGAGACCACAGCTCTCTCTTTTCTGAGTCAGGCAGAAATAAGAACTGATTAATTAAGGACTCATTCATAAGACAGAAGAGGTCACTTAAGGTTAATCACTTGTTAACAGAGGGTGGAGCTAGGAACTAAAATTTCTATTTAAGGAGTAAACTAAAACATTTCAGAGCTTTACCAGAAAGGCTCATCCAGACTCTGCTACACTTTGCTGTGAAGGAAAGGTTAGTTTGCTGTTATTTTTTGTATTTCTGTATTGCCTTTCTATATTTTGAATACTGTAGTTTGTTTTCTTTACCTTGTGTTTTGCTTGCATTCTGTTTTAACAGCATATTAAAACTTCAAAAGAGACCACAGCTCTCTCTGTTCTGAGCCATGCAGAATTTTTTCCCTCCCTCCCACCCATTTAAGTTGTCTTGTTAAATACCACTGTCTTTCTAGTTGCCCGCCTCTTATGTTAATCTGACCATATATCTCATTTCTCTCTACTTTCACTGGCTTATGTGAGTAATCACAAAACCATCACTTTTGAAATCCCACCCCTTCAATTATTTAAATTTATTGGCCATCCTACAGTATTTCATAGTACCAAAATACAAAAGTAACCACCCCTTTCAGTCCATCTTGCTGTTTGAAAAATAGTAACTCTCCACTAAACCTTAACTTTTTAAACAGGTAAAACTCAAGTTACCTACTTTCATATCTAACTTCTCTAGTGCACACTGCAGAGTGCATTCTTTTCAATCCTACCTTTAAGCATCCCTGTTACTAGCACTTTCTCTAATACCTAAAAAGATCATCTCTACTTGACTCCAAGTAGACTTTTCTCTATCTGTTAAACCTAGCACTTGCTCCTACAGTACTTATTACCTTGATACGGCACTCTTATAGATAGCACCCCAAAAGGCAAACCCCCATTTCTCGGTCACCCACGTCCCCGGAATCTCTTTTAAAGTTTTTTGTCTAGTCCTTCTAGCATGTCGAGGGATCAGTTGCTAGTGTCCTCTCCTGCTCAGCTGGTGAACCTGGGAATATTGAGGCAATGTTACAATTGCCTCATGTACACAGACAACCCTCTCCTCCTCCCACAAAACACAAATACATGCGAGAGATGCAACTATATGGCCAAACTGGAGGCTGAGCTCTCTCAACATAGGACTGGCAAGACCAGTCAGGAGGAGAAGGTTACCACACACACTATAGACCCAGTCTCACATAGTACCATCACAACCTCAAATCATACACATAAACACACAAAGACATACTCGGCTCTGATCAAAAATCTACCAAAACAGCAGAGGCCACCAAAGCAGACACCCAAACAACCACCACCTCAGAACACAACACCTGCAACACATAGACCTCACAGTCAGAGTATCAAACAGTCACAGCCCTTAAGGCCAAACACAATGCCAGACACACTAGTCATTGGTGACTCCATAGTCAGACACACTGGCGTCCGCTCACCAGACTGAGTAAGGAGAAGGTCACAGTAAGCTGCCTGTCGGGCGCTAGAATCCGCCACATAACGCAAGCACTCAGGTCTCTCAACAGCAGGTACAAATACGACTCAGTCATTGTCCACGCTGGTGTAAACGACCTGAGACGTACCTCCTTGGACTACATGAAAAGAGACATTGAGGAGCTCTCTGATTATGTAGCCCAGGCAGGTATGACCCTGACCTTGAGCAGTATCCTACCTTCACCAAGAATGATGCCACAATACAGAGATAAGATGATCAGCTTTAACAATTGGCTTAAACTCTGGTGTCATTCAAAGGGGATCCAATGTCTGTCTGCCTGGGATGACATGCTGGACAAGCCACGCTGCTGCAAGGGACGGCTTGCACCTGTCACCCTGGGATTCCGGATATTGGCAAAGGCTCTTGCCTCCCCCATAGTGCCTTTTTTAGGCAAGGCTCAAATTCTAAACCTACCACCCTAGAACACAAAAAAGGAAAAAATCTAAGGGTAATGCTGCTCAATGCCAGAAGCCTAAATCTCAAAATGCACGCACTCGAGGCCCTTCTCAGTATGGAGAACATCGATGTCTGTGCAGTGACAGAAACCTGGTTCAAGGCTCCTGAGAGCACCCCAGCACTATCAGGTTTTACCTCTTATCATGCGTTCCGGCCCCAAAATCCGGACAATACCAAGAAAGGAGGGGGGGTATCCATATTCATCAAGGACACCCACACCTCAAGACTGGTGGCAACGCACGATGCATCAGAGACCATCCAGGTGCAATTAACCATAGGCAAGACTGCTCTGCAAATTTTAGCATGTTACAGGCCACCCTCACAAACTCAGGAACCTCACATGGCCTTCCTGAAAACACTAGAGGGATAAATGTATCACCAAACACCATCATACTAGGTGACTTCAATTACCCAAATATAGACTGGGAACACTACTCAAGCCCAAACACCCTAGCCCAAAAGTTCCTGGAATTCATAAACTCAAATGCCATGGAACAACTAGTCACCATCCCCACAAGAGGAGAAAACATACTTGATCTCATCATCACGAACATGGGAGCACAATGTTCAACACCGGAAGTATACCCCTCACTGGTGAGATCAGATCACAAACTAATCTCGCTGGAGGTCCTCATCCCCCCCCCCCCTGGAATAAAAAAAACCACAGTAAAGAACTTCTCAAAAGCCGACTTCACACTTCTAAAGACTAGTGTGGTCTCCTTTAAGGCCGGCGGAAAACAGTACTCAAGCCGCTGAATCACTTACAAATGCCTTCTACCAGCACCTGCAGGACTGCATGGATAAGGCAATCCCAAGCAAAACAAAGACTCTTTGTACCAAAGGCAAGCGTCGAGTCTGGTGGACCCCAGCCATAAACAAACTCTACAACAAAAGGAGGAAGCTACTACAAGATAGAGCAAAATCCTTAAAAGGTAAGACACCCTTGATCACTATAAGTAAAAAACTAAGAGCTCTCATAAAATCATCCAAAGCAAATTTTGAGAGAAAAATAGCTAAAGACTCAAAAGACAATCATAAAGCCTTCTTTAGCTATGTTAAAAACCTGGGAGGAAACTCCCAGATATGCTCAGAACTAGTTCAAAATGATGTGAAGATTACTGATCCTACAGACATTGCCAACATACTGGCTGACACGTTCAGTGCAAACTTCTCCCCCCCCTTCCCCCCAAAAGGAGAGATATCTATACCAAGCGATTGCAGCCCCCCAAACATCTCCAACGCCCAAGTGAGAACTGCTCTCTCCAAAGCAAAAAACACAGCATCCATGGGACCTGATGGTGTCTCCGGCTGTGTGCTCCACGAACTCAACGAGGAATTAAACCCACAGCTAGGACAGCTGTTTAATCATAGTCTTACCTCTGGATACGTACCCAGGGAGTGGCGCACTGCAACTGTGGTCCCACTTCACAAAGGCGGTGCCTCCACCGACCCTGGAAATTACCGGCCCATTAGCTTGACAAGCCTTATCTGCAAAGCCATGGAGAGGATCATAATGGACCTCATAAATAAAGACATAGGGAATTTGCAGACTTTGGATCCATCCCAGTTTGGCTTTGTCAAAGGCAGATCATGCCTTCTAAACTTGGTTGACTTTTTGAAACAGTCACCAAAGCCATTGATGAGGGAAAGGCAGTCCATACAGCCTACCTCGATCTGGCGAAGGCCTTGATACAATACCCCACTCGGGTATCATTGAAAAACTCATCAGCTTAAATGTTAACCCATACATCACAAGATGGGTTGCAAACTGGCTGAGTGACAGAACCCACAGGGTCAGAGTTGCTGGCGCCATGTCAGACTCAAAGCCTGTCACAAGTGGTGTACCACAGGGCTCAGTCCTGGGCCCACTCTTGTTTGGCATCTACTTTTCCAAGTACAAGCAAACACAGGATGGTTATGGCTGACAAAGTTTGCAGATGACTGCAAACTGGGCCTTAGTAGAAAACACATCTGACACAGATATCCTTCAGAAGGGTCTCACAGAAACGGATAACTGGTGCCAGAGCCATGGCCTAAAGTTAAATGCCAAAAAATGCATAGTCATACCCTTCGGGAAAAACAAGGTTACCCCTAGCTACCAAATAGGTGGCAATCCACTGAGCACAGAAGTAGTTATCAGGGACCTGGGGACCCAGGTTGATAGTAGTCTGTCATTCGACACCCATGTAGCTAAAGTAGTTAGGAAGACCTTCTACATTGCCCACCTTATCATGAAGGGATTCTCATCTAGATCAAGGGAGGTCATAGTCTCCCTATACTCATCACTCATCAGACCAATGATTGAGTACAATGCCCCATTCGGAATGTATCTGACCCGACACTTGCAGCAGCTGGAGAGGCCACAAAAGTTCCTCACCAAAAGGATAAAGGGTCTCAAACATCTGTCCTATGCTGCCCGACTGAAAGAACTCCAGCTCTATTCAGTCGCTTACCGCTTGCTCAGAGGTGACCTTTGCCTAACATACAAGGCCATGTCAAACCCAGATTTGATGAATATGCTTCACCTCAAAAATCTAGATCCGTCAGAGCCACAAGGGCGGGAGACTTAAACCTCGACACGGCTATTAATAGGACGTGCTGGAGGGATAGATTCATCACCCAAAGACTCCCTATGCTGTGGAATAAAATCCCGGTATATGTGAGGCAGAGCACCTCGCTGGCCTTGTTCAAGAGAAATCTTGACCAATGGATGGGAGATTGCAGATATACCCCAGGGATTACCTCAGTGTCACTGCTCGACAGAGGCACAGCAAAATAATGGGTATAGTTCCCCATACTAAAGGGGTGGCGTAAGCCACAAAACTATGGGCTAGGCTTGTAAATGCCCTCGGGCAGATAGCCTAGTATGAACCTATGAACCTATAAACCCTTTGCAGGCATGTGTTTAGTATGTTTGTCTATTTTCTGACCAGATTAACAGTTAAAAATGTGAGTATAGGACAGAGACAGAAAGGGAAAAAAGGTGAACAAATAAGGAATGTGTGGGATAGAGGCAGGACAGGAGCCATACCTTTCCATTTCATAAGTCTACAATGGATGAATTACAACAGTTGTAATGATATGATGACCAAAATTTTCAATGATGTGCCTGAATTATACACATTTTATGATGAGCAAGTGTACCCAATCGTGTTTATGAATTAAAAGTATGTAAAGTTGGGAGGCATGTGACTGGGGAGCTGCTTTATAAGCTTTCACAAATCAAGACCATATGGGCAGCACTGTTCAATGTCAAAAATAAAACATCAAACACTTTTGTTTTTGCTGGGGGCTAACCCATTTAGCCCCTTAACCCCTTCTACCACAGCTAATTATACACACACACACATATATATAGGACAAATGGTTTGATTCTCACTGTACAATGATCTCAGCAAACACAGTCTTCCAGCAGTACTCAGCAGTCATTGTTTCCAAATGTCAACCATTTAGTCTCAATCTTTTAAAAGTCAGCATTCTGAAATTTGATTTTATGAAGGAGACCAGTATGAGGGAGAATAACATTTTTTGTGGCAGGTCAATTTTTTTTTATTGAGATGAGAAAGTTGAGGGGGATCCAGGAAATAAAAGGTGGGTATGACAGAGAGTCTAGGTTGCAGTGTAAGACAGGCATTATTGTTAGAGTGTGGAGTAACACAATGAGGGAGGGGGACACAGTGGTGAAGGAGACAGAAAAAAGGGCAGCAAATGGTAAGGGGAGGACTGTATGTCATACAGGAATGGTTATATACAAAAGAGGGAGGGGAAACTGTGTTTGAGGATAGGATTGGGTATTTGGAAATGCATTCTCTGCCGGCTTTGATACAATAGAAGATTACACCTCACCCTGGTAGCTGTCACCATGGGGTACAGCCTCAAAAGTTAGACTTTCTATATGGCCAATACAGGCATTAATCTTCCAGTCTATTATCTCCTCCACAAGCCCTGCTCCAGACAAGTGACAACAGTGATACCTCCACTTGAAGTGCTACTAGCGGGTACTGATGTAAAATCATCTAGTGCAAGGCTACCTGCCATGTGGTGCAGATAGAGCCTGATGTAAAATCATCTAGTGCAAGGCTACCTGCCATGTGGTGCAGATAGAGCCTGATGTAAAATCATCTAGTGCAAGGCTACCTGCCATGTGGTGCAGATAGAGCCTGATGTAAAATCATCTAGTGCAAGGCTACCTGCCATGTGGTGCAGATAGAGCCTGATGTAAAATCATCTAGTGCAAGGCTACCTGCCATGTGGTGCAGATAGAGCCTGATGTAAAATCATCTAGTGCAAGGCTACCTGCCATGTGGTGCAGATAAAGCCTGATGTAAAATCATCTATTGCAAGGCTACCTGCCATGTGGTGCAGATAGAGCCTGATGTAAGATCATCTAGTGCAAGGCTACCTGCCATGTGGTGCAGATAGAGCCTGATGTAAAATCATCTAGTGCAAGGCTACCTGCCATGTGGTGTAGATAGCACAGAGGTCTGGAGGCAGCTCTCTTAGGGTGGGACCCAGATCTGCTGGGTGCTTCATGGGTTTGGTGGTGTTGCTGCTGCCATTACTACTTTTGTGTGTGGGTGGTGGGGCACTGTGATACTGAATATAGGACTAACAGAAATGGACAGACACCAAAAAGAATCAAAGAAATAGGATAGTGACAAAGAGGGTTAGGAAGAAACATATAAAACAATGAAATTGCATTCTTAACTATGTTGATACTCATATTAATTTGAAGGAAAATAACCTCTAATTTTAGTACCTAGATAGTTATATCTTTAAACTGGTTGCCTGTGTAAGTATAGGTGGAGGTGTGGAGGCCTATGCCAAAAGTCATCATTGGATCCGGTCTGACATAAGATCAATGATAACTGTGGGACCAATTTATAAGGACTACATATCTGTATTTGAGTACTGTGATGTTATATCATTTTTAACAATTCTACATCTGTATATATACATGAGAAACATGCTGATCGCTCAGTAAAAATATCAAGCACAGGTGATATACATTGAACAGGTAGGTGTAATGTACATTATGAAATACCAGCCAAATCATACTTATGGCTAAGACATATATGAACTTTGTATTGTAACAATGGTGTTACTGGGATCACACATAATAAACGTGTAATACACTTAGCACATATTTATCTTTCTGAACCCAGAGCCATCATAACAATCTCAGTGCACACAGACTGAGCATGATCAGCCACCTCTCCAGCTGTACAGGGGATGCTGTGCAGAAGCAAAAGTTTAATCCAGTACTAATTCCAGCAGGGTATAGCAGAAATGACTGATATTCTCCTACTGTTTAAATGCTACAATTGCCACTATGCAAACTGACACATATTTCATAAAAGCAGGCACATTTACCCCGGTGCACTCTTAGGTGCTTTAGTCTGTCCCCCATGCATCTCTCTGGTCATTTCAAATTTTGCATGGGCTGGAAATAAAGAGTGGAAAGAAAAAATGTACGGTGCCATGGATTGGCAGGATATTTGATTAGTGACATGATTTTATACTTTCAGTATGGAGAGGAGAGTGTGCAATGACTTCAGCTTCCCATTGACCTAGAAGATTAGACATGTGGTGCTTCACATCACTATAGTGGTGACAACACGTTTCCCCTATTATTTGGATGACAGTAGCATGAGTGGCAGCCTTTGCAAGAAATGACAGACATCAGCTTTATACTGTGACCTGGCATAGCCATCCTGCAGGAGCCTGCAGCTGTAAAGAATATGGAGGATGTCCTGAAAAAACTTGGACTCATCCTCACACCACCTCTGTGATCTAAAAGGAACTCTACCCTCACCTTCTCCAGTCATAACAGTATCACCTTCAAAGCTTTTGTGAAACCTGGCAGGGAACTGGTGCCCAGAAGAGTTCACATGTGCCTCAGCTTTTACACAATGATAGGCACTGAAAGGAATCTCATTTGCATGATAGGTGTCAAAATAATAAAATATTTTCTACTGTATTATTATGGTTTCAATGGCACATTAAGGCATGAAACGTAGTAGCACTCCATCCTTTTTTTTGCTACTGAGAAGAAATGTTCAAAAACCAATCCACTTTCAGATGGGATGACAATTTTTTCCAACCTGACATAAATGGCTTTCTGTACGTGAGCAGAACTTACTGCAAGTGCTCAGGGAATGAGCACAGCATTGTCTAGGACTCTACACAAAGTTTATGAAGTTTGCTCATTACACAAATTAAGCAATTCAGAAACAAGAAGAGCCCTAATTAGCATAATTAGCTAACATAGTGGGGTGTAATCTACATAATATAAGCATGCCAGTATCCACAAATCATCATTCCACATTAGAAGATGAACTTTTGTTTGAATTCTGCTGCCTCTTACCTCAAGGAGTTGTTACATAGGATAATCTGTTTACACGAGGTACCTGGTACATTTTATAACTACTTCTTTGTACATTGGTAACTTTTTGTGTGCTACTTACTGTAAGGTGCAGAAGTGTAATCAGTTTTTCAGTGTATCTACATGTATTTGCCATAGCTGTGTGAAGGGGTGCATTCCATGTGTACTGGCCATGTTAGTATACAGGCTTGCTACAGTAGGTTGTAGTAACATAAATGTGTCATGCACCAATGTAATGTTGGGCACCTTAAACAGACATTTCACTATAATTTCTACAAAGGTTGTGGCCTGTGATCATGTGCTTGTTAGGTTGCATGCTTGTTAACTTGCAGCCATGTGCTGGTATTTGGGGATCATGGAAGGAATGTGCTAAGATTCAAGTAATGGCTGACAATCAGGTTAACACTGTTTTGTGAATGCATGTATGTTAGTGTCAGCCCCTAATAAAGCATGGAAAATGGACTATTACTATGGGATTACTGTCAGTATTTCTAAGACTCATGTAAGACCACAGCTGTTAATTCTAGTGTTTTCCTTACTAATAGAGCTATGCCTAAAAAACAGGCACAGAAAGCTACATACAGCCACAAATACAAGTTCACATAGGCTAAGAATAAAGTGGCATTCTAGGCCCTCCATCTTCATAGTAGCTGTCTCTTGGCAGTGCATTCCACTGACCAGCTTTTACATGACTATGACTGGTAGGCAGTTGTCAGCAGTGTTAGTGCTATGGGTCATCTGACCACAATTGTAATATGGTGCACTGCTGAGCTACCAATATAATCTGTACTGCTACATACAGAGAAGAGGCTGTGGCACAGGAATGGAGGATGACAGGCCATGTACTCATCCATCCGTTACAGAAATGGAGGAGCTCCTGGCCTTACATAACAATAGTACTACCTCCACAGAGTTTCATAGTGCAATGCTGATGTTCAGGGCAGAGTTGGATAGGTCCCCAATAATTCCCACTGATGATGTCCCGAGTATGTAGTCCTATTATCACTATCTGCCCTTATTTTTAACTGTTAATCCCATTACAGTTGAAATACATTTCTAAATTCTGTCCTATAGCTACATCTGGAATTCAGGTGCAATATCAATTTGCATAAGGTATGGGCAGGATTATAATACAATATACCATTTTTTGATTGTACTAATATCAGCTGCATGTAGCTGTGGTGCTGGGTCAACCTACACTGGATATGGTTTGTTTTGGTGCATTCCCAGGTGAATTATTTATCTGCAGTTGCACTGTGGATCTCCCCTTCTTTGAAGTTTGTGGATATTTAGCCTCTGATGATGATGGGGGGATGCTAGTGTGTGAGTTGGACACAAGCAGCATGACCACCACTTCTCTCCCCAGAGAATGGGCACAGTCTCTGTGCCTGTTCATAACCAGGACACATTGCAATCTGAGAGAGGACACATTACTGGGGACACTGTAGATCATGAAAGTGTGATAGTCCCCTTAGAGACATGTCTGAATCTTTCTCTAGTAACTGTGAGCAGGGGATTGGTATCAGTGCTCACAGGAGGTATAGTTAATCTTGTCCAGGTGATGTCTGAATGTCAGTAGCTGCCAAACAACATATGTGCAGGATGATTGTCAAGGCACAGACAGGTTCCACCCAAGCCTAGGCAGAGGTTGTAATGGTAATCCAGGCTGTGCATGCTGACTTATGGGAGTGCATAAACAGCATATGTGATTCAGTGGCTAAAATGAATCGCACATTGGGACATGCAATGCCTTCTCTGGTTCATCTCAAAGGGACGAGGGGCCATCCCCATGGCCTGTCACCTGCTGTGTCTTCAGATGCTAGCTGACTTGGCCATAGACAAGTGAGATCCTGTTCCTGCAGTGCTACGTTTTCCACAGCAACATTGATTGTGGATGTGTCTACACCCAGTAGGTGCCATTTCAGTTGTCATGGTGTAGGCACTTTCTTCAGCAGCTGTTAGTCATGGACAGGTAGCACACTAACATTTCTCCAAAGCCATGTTATAGCTGGTGGATCTCCTAGCAGAGACAGCTTTTGGGGCTGGGAGCATGTACAGGAAGCTAAACCCCCTGTCCAGTAGGCTATGGTGTAGTGCTGAACCATGTGCTAAGACTTTGTTCCTGCAGACAGACAGACTACCTTTACCTCCAGTACATTCCACACTTCCATTGACCCTGGCCCTTCCTGACATTAAGCCCTTCATACCAGTGACACTTGCCTGAAAGCATTGTTTTCTTTTTATACACCTCAGCACTACCACTCACAGATTTCCTTATGAAACACATGCACTGGTGAATCCCCTTCCCTACACATTCAAGTGATGATAACTGTGCACAGATGATTTTATCTGATACACAGCATGGTCAGGTCATGCATGGGTTATCATAGTCTGCTGTTTCTGTGTGCATCAATTTTACCATTATGCATCTGGTCTTGTATAGTTGCATTGAAAATCCAGTGCCTCTTTGTTACTGACTGACGTATTGTGTCTGACTCCATCTGGCATGGTCATCCCCTACTGTTGACTCCTCCTCTGACTCCTCAAATGTCTCTGCTGCCACTGCCTGTGGTGCTGGGAAATGCAGCTCCAGTATGAGGCCATCCTGCTGCAATTGCTTCCTAATTTGAATATTGTATAACACAGCACACACCGTATGTATTTTTGCACACATGGCAGGGTCATACTGCAGGGCACCACTGGATGTATCCCAGGTAGCAGCAGAACTGTGACATCAGCATCCCAAACACACATTCTATGATATTCCTATTTTGTATTATGGCACTGTTGTAACCATGGTCAATTTGCTTACCAGGATTTCTAATTGGTGTCAAGAGCCAAGGTTTCAGAGCATATGAAGCACCAAGAGGCCCCTACTGGAAATGACCCATCACAAACCACTGATAGAGAACACGTGTGTGCCATGTAGGAGTCATGGAAACTCTTGGGTAGCCTGCAAATACATAAGAGATGATACCCTGTGCATTACAGACCACCGGACAGTTGATGGAGTGATACCCTTGCTGTTCACATACCTTCTTCTTAGTTCTCTGGGTGGGGCCTTTACTTCAATGTGAGCACAGTCTAGGGCCCTAATACCTCAAGGAAATGGGTTATAGTACAGAAGTTGCACCTGGTGTTTTTTTCTTTCCTTCAGGTACATGGGAACCGCATATGTTCCCTCACATGTGGAAACATGGCATCAAGAAACTGTTGGTGTATTCTGAGACAGATGCCTGACATATCCCCACTGTGTCCTCAGTTGGTCACTGAAGGGTCCCTGTAACTAATATACATAAAGCTACATCTACTTTTGTATCCACTGGGATGTGTACACCACTACTTCCATGGGGGTGCAGATGAGGACAACACATGTGCACTATTTATTGCATGGCATCCCTATCCAGACTGAAGTTGCCCACTATGTCATCATCATGAAGGGAGTGTGGTTGGAAGACACTGTACCTCAGAAGGTGAGGTTGGGCACCGTCAGCTGCAGTGGTTGCCTTAAGAGCTTCTTGCAGATGCAGGTGTACAATAGCTGTGGAAACCCCTAATATTATTCACTACCTTGCACTGCTTGAACATGAAGGTGGGTACAGTGTGGCAGGTGACATTTAAATATTTCTGAATCATTCTGTCATGTTTTATTTTACTCTCATCATCATGTGCAGCCCTTTATTATGCAGTTATTAGCAAAACTCTCAGCCAGCTATGTTGTTTCAGCTGTCAGCATCATGTTGCTGTGTTTATTGAGTCACACATGACCTGTGCATGGCCACCCATCATGCAAATTCATGTTAGCTGCAGTAAACCTTTATGTATATAGGCCATTGTTTAGTATAAAGAGGAAATGCAGTAGGTAGGATAGATAGATAGTTACTAACAATATTGCCTGACTTTGCACAAAAACATTTTGGTTGATGTGTTTTTATGCAGCTGTGTCTGTTACATATTTTATTTCCTTCTTGCAATTTATCTTATCCATTGGGACTTAGCAACTGGAACATGGTTTGCATTCTTTTACAGAGCCTAGAACCTGTATTGCAGAATACTGTATTTTGTGTGAGAATTTCCCTCCACAGTTTCTATAGACTGACATTACACATTATTTTTGTAGCATTCACATTTCTAAACTGATTTCAAGCAAAACTGCTCATGTTTTATTACATTTTCTTAATGTTTTCTGTAATGTTTTTATTTCTGCTCTATTTATACTGTTTGTTTTGTAATCTTCCTAATTCTTTGCTTGCACCTCTGACACCTGTGATGATCTAGCAAAGCCAAAGATATTTTCTATTGTTATATATGAGAAAGGTAATATGCCAGATTTCAAAATATTTTGTAATCAGCATCAGGTGCTGCCCAGGTGATCCCTTTGACAAATTTGGGAACTCTCAGATAAGGCTACGGTCTAGTCCTTCATATTGTATACAAATCCAAAAGTATTCCAATTTTATGGGATGTTCCTTCTTAGCTATGTACTGTTAATGGGATCAGTGTTCCTACTGCTGCTAACTTGGGGGGGTGGAAAACTCCAATACTGTATGCCTTTAGCCAGCATCATGTCCTACTGCAAGTCTTCTTGCAGATGGAGATAATTGCTATTGCCCCCCCCCCTCAATGGTAAATGTTGAGGGGGAAGGTGATATAGCAGTCTTTATCTGCAGATCAGATGATTTAAAAACACAATACACAGAAACACATAGCTGGGTACCAGTTCAGTACAGAGTGAATATAGTTATACTGTAGTGTAAAACAAAGACTCCGCAAGAACAGCAAGTGCAAAGGCCAGTATAAATGAAATTCCAGCATAACTAAACCGACCAGCACTATAAAGTGGATCACAGCCTTTTAATATCCGCAGTTCACAAGGGCAAAAGCACTAAAAACATATACAAAAATCATGCAATATTCAAACCGGTTTTGGTGGAAACACCTTCATCAGTGAATATACAGCACAAATTTCACTAGCATTTTATAGGTACCCATCTTCAAAGCTTCACAGAGATTGGAAGATTACAAATGTTCATTAAGACCTGGAGCAAATGAACCACCTAACTTAATAATCCACCTATTTTCTTTTCTATTTAAGGCATTATGCCACCCAGTTTTACTTCTCCTGTCTCCCTCAATTTTATCAATAATGACAGACATAAATTTTTCTGTAGGATGCTTAACGGAATGTTTATAAAGGACACTAGACAGTCTTTTATTTCTCATATCACTGAGATGTTCTGAGATATCTATTCTAAGTGGATGCGAAGTTTGTCCTACATAAAAAGTAGAACATGAACATGTCACTAAATAAATAATCCAGTCAGTACTACAATTGCCTGCAAACTTGATATCATATACCTTAGAGGTATTTTTACTGGTAAATCGTTTAGACTTCAGGACATGTCTACACAAAGAGCAGTGGCCACAAGGACCAGAACCTACCAGTATCCCTCCTTCTATCGTCATTTGATGTGTAAAATCAGAACAAACTTTGTTCTTTCTTTTATAATCAAATGTAGGAGAATGGCAGGTACTCCACAACAATCAAAGCAAACCACTTAGTAAAAAATATATACTTTTTATTAAAACATTTTAAGTCTGAAGAAGCGTCCTTGGAGACGCGAAAGCGCTTACTAAATGGAATAAATGGAATAAAAAGTATATATTTTTTACTTAGTGGTTTGCTTCGATTGTTGTGGAGTACCTGCCATTCTTCTACATTTGAATTTGGACAATTTCTTTGTGTGGAGGAACCTTACCCTTGTGGTGTTTTCTCTTTCTTGTGCTTTCTTTTATAGTGGTTATAAAACCACCCAGTGTTTTACCTCTATGAAATGAAAATAGACATCTGGTGGTTAATATATTACACAACCTGTCATCAGAAAGTAGAATGTCCCAATATTTATGTATAACATCAATACAATTAGAGGTATTTCTGCCATAACTGGTAATTAATCTGATAGTCTGATTTCTTCCCTGATTCCTATGCTGATACCGCAATAAAGATGACCTATTCTGATTAGAAGCCCAATAACTGGTTTGAATAATATGTTCCCGTTTATAATCACGTTGACAAAATCTATTGACCAAATCCTGCCGCTGTTGCATGTAATTCTGATCAGAAGAACAAACACGATGTGTACGTAAAAATTATGACTTGGGAATGTTCCAAATAATATATCTTTGATGAAAACTACTTGTATGCAACAAGGTGTTAAACTGTGAATGTTTTCAAAAAACATTACTGTCCAAGGTACCATCACTGTTATGTAAAATCTGGACATCCAGAAAGGTGATATTACTATTATCATAATGTAAAGTAAAATGGATGCCCCATTATAGGTTCATAGGTAAGCACTAGGCTATCTGCCCATGGGCATTTATAAGCCTAGCCACAGAGTGATGGCTTTCGCCTCCCCATTAGATTAATAACCTGGGCCTCTTTCAACAGGGCTCCTGAAGTGATCCCAGGGTAGAACTTGTGATTACCCGTCCACTCATCAAGATTTCTCTTGAAGAGGGTCAGAGAGGAGCTCTGTCGAATATGGATTGGGATTCTATTCCAGAGTGAGGGGAGTCGCTGGGACAGGAATCTATCCCTCCAGCATGTCCTGTTTATTGTTGTACATAGGTTCAAGTCACTAGAATGAGTAGTTCTGAGGGATCTCATTTTTTTGAGGTGAAGCATGTCCATTAGTTTAGGGTTTGACATGGCCCTATAGGTCAGGCACAGGTCACCTCTGAGCAGACGGTAAGTGACTGAGAAGAGCTGGAGCTTTTTTAGTCGTGCTTCATAGGGTAATTGTTTAAGGCCCTTAATCCTCTTTGTGAGGTACTTCTGTGGTCTTTCTAGTTGTTGCAGGTGTCTAGTGAGGCACATCCCAAATGGGGCATTGTACTCTATTATGGACCTAATGAGTGAGGAGTAAAGGGGCACAATCAACTCCTTGGATCTGGATGAGAAACCCTTTGTGATCAGGTGTGCCACATAGAAGGATTTCCTGACCGTTTTGGCTATGTGGTTATCAAAGGAGAGCATGCTATCTACTTGGATACCCAGGTCCCTAATTACTTCTTCTGTACTTAGTGGATTCATCTATGTGGTAGTTTGTAGGTACTTTGTTTTTCCCAAATGGGATTGCTATGCATTTTTTGGCATTTAGCTTGAGGCCGTGACTTTGACACAAGATGTTTGTCTCTGTGAGACCCTTTTGCAGGATGTATGTATCAGCTGGAGAGTCAATTATTGCACCCAATTTACAGTCATCTGCGAACTTGGTTAGCCACAGTCCCTCCACTTTTGCCTGTACTTCAGAGAAATATATACTGAACAGGAGGGGTCCCAGGACTGAGCCCTGTGGGACTCTGCTTGTGACTGGTTTAGAGTCAGACATGGCGCCTGCCACTCTTACCTTGTGGGTTGTGTCTGAGAGCTAACTGGCAACCCATCTCGTGACATGGGGTTGATATTTAAGCTGGTGAGTTTGTCAATGATTCCTGAGTGTGGGATGGTGTTGAATGCCTTAGTGAGGTCCAGGTATGCTGTGTGGACCACCTTCCCTTCATCTATGGCCTTGGTGACTGTTTCGAAGAAGTTGACCAAGTTCAGGAGGCAAGATCTGCCTTTAACAAAGCCGAACTGGGTGGGCTCCAGTATCTGGAGGTTCCCAATGTCACTGTTAATGAGCTCCATGATAATGCGTTCCATGGTTTTGCAGACCAAGCTAGTCAAGCTTATAGGGTGATAGTTCCCAGGGTCAGTTGTGGCACCACCTTTGTGGAGTGGTACAACTGTTGCTGTACGCCATTCTTTGGATACATAGCCTGTAGAGAGGCTGAGTTTGAATAGTGATTTGAGATGGGGGTTAGTTCATTTTGAAGCTCATGTAAGACACAACCTGGGATAGCATCTAGTCCCATTGATGCTGTGTTTTTGGCCTTTGCAAGGGCTGTTTTTACTTGTGTGCCTGAGATATCTGGAGCTCCACATTCTTTTGGGATGGGTGCTAGCCCCTTTGGTGGAGGGGGGGGGGGTGAAGTTTGCACTGAACTTGTCAGCCAGGATGTTGGCAATGTCAGTTGGTTCAGTGTATTTATGGCCATTATGCACTAGCTCTTAGCATATCTGAGAGTTTGCCCCTAGACTCTTGACATAGTTAAAGAAGGCCTTGTGGTTATCCTTATAGTCATTGGTTATTTTTCTTTTGAAGTTGGCCTTAGATGATTTAATGATGGAGAGCAGTTTTTTACTGATGTTAATCAAAGTTGCCTTCTTATTTTGGGATTTTGTTCTATCTTGCAGAAGTTTCCTCCTTCTGTTGTAAAGTTTATTTATGGCCGGGATCCACTGCACTGGCTTCCTCTTTTCTGAGGAGTTGGTCTTGGTTTTACTTGGGATGGCTCGGTCCATGCATTCTTGAAGGTGTTCATAGAATGCACTTGTAAAGGATTCTACTGATGGGTCATCATTTTCCATTTGATTGGGAGCTTTGAAACTTCCCACCTTGGTCTTGAGGAGTGTGAAGTTGGCTTTAGAGAAGTTTTTTACCTTGATTTCCTTGACTGGGGGGGGGGGTCGGGATGTGGATGTCCAGTGTGATTAGTTTGTGATCTGATCTTACCAATGACGGGTTTACCTCAGGTGTGGAGCATAGGTTCCCCATGTTGGTGATGACCAGGTCCAGTATGTTGTCGCCTCTTGTGGGAGTGGTGACCAGCTGTTCAAGGGCGTTTGAGTTTATAAACTCAAGGAAGCATTGAGCTAGGGTGCTTGAGCTTGAGTAGTTTTCCCAGTCAATGTTTGGATAGTTGAAGTCACCCAGTAGCATGGTGTTGGGTAGAATCTTCATACTTTCTAATGTTCTCAGGAATGATGCGTGAGGGTCCTGAGACAAGGTAGGAGATCTGTAGCAAGCTATAAATTGAACAGTCAATTTACCCGCTGTCAATTGCACTTGGATGGTTTCAGATTCCGCGTGCTGTGCTACTAACCTGGAGGTGTGGGTGTTTTTGATGAATATGGACACACCCCCTCCTTTTGTGTTCCGGTCCTGGTTTTGGGACCTAAAGGTATGGTAGAAGTTATAGCCTGGTAGTGCTGGGGTGCTCTCTGGAGCCTTGAACCAGGTTTCTGTCACTGCACATACGTCAATTTCTTCCATACTAAGGAGAGCCTTGAGTGCGTGCATTTTGAGGTTTAGACTTCTGGCGTTGAGCAGCATAACCCTCAGTTTTTGTTTATTATTGTTGTTTATGGAGGCAGGTTTGTCTTTTGAGCCTTGCCTAAAAAAGGCAGTATTGGGGTGGCAAGAGTCTTGGCCAGTATTCAAAAGCCCAGGGGCGACAGGTGCAAGCCGTCTCTGGTGAAGCAACGTGGCTTGTCAAGCATGACGTCCCAGGCTGACAAGTACTGGATCCCCTTTGAATGACACCAGTAGTTTAACCAATTGTTGAAACTGATAATTTTTTCTTCGTATGCTGGCATCATTTTGGGTAAGGGCAGGATGCTACTCAGAGTCAGAGTCATACCAGCCTGGGCTACATGGTCAGAGAGCTCCTCCATGTCTCTTTTCATGTAGTCCAGGGAGGTACGTCTCAGATCATTTATGCCAACATGTATAATGACAGAGTCATATTTGTACTTGTTGTGGAGTGATGTGAGTGCATGTGTTATGTGATGGATTCTGGCACCCGACAGGCAGCTTACGGTAACCTTCTCCTTGTTCAGTCTAGTGAGTGGGACGTCTGTGTGCTTGATGATAGAATTACCGATTACTAGTGTGTTAGGCATGTTATTTAGCCTTAGGGGCTGTTTTTGCTTGGCACACTGATGTTGTGATGTATGTGTTACCTGGTTTCTGTTGTGGGGTGGGGGTTGCTTGGGTGTATGCTTAGGAGGTCTCTGTTGTTTAGGCAGGTTCTTATTTAGAGCCTCCGAGTATGTTTTTGCGTGTTTCTGAGAGTTGTTTTCTGGTGCAGGTATGGCTGGTCTATGTGAGTCTGGTAATGTGGTGCTAGTGTTGCCCTTCTCCTTGAGACTGGTTGATCCAGTTGTGGATTGAGAGAGCTTAGCCTCCAGTTTGGCTGCGTAGCTGCATCTCTCACATATGTTTGTGTTGGTTGGGAGGAGGAGGGGGTTGTCTGTGTAAATGAGGCAATTGTAACATTGCCTCAGGATGCCCAGATTCACCAGCTGGACCAGAGAGCACACCTGAAGCTGTCCCTTGAACACGCCTGAATAGATGGTTGGGACTGTATTGCTGATTGGATGAGTAAAGAGTCTTATACTTCCTGAGTATAGGGCTGAAGTGCAAGCTGTAAGCTAGTGCTAGTTTTAGTGAGTTTTAGTAAGTGCCGGTCTTAAATTGCCTTATTTCTAGTGCTGGGGTGAAGTGTTTCAAGTTTCAAGGGAAAAACTGAAGTGCAGACTTCGTGGAGCCTGGAATAGTTTAATTGCAGCTAAACAGCGCTGCGTGGTGTGCAAAACCGCGCTCAGCGGTTTTTATACCAGGGAGATCCAAAAGGATAGAAATTAGCCCAAAATGGTCAATGAGCTACAAGTTGCTGGGCTGGGACCACTCCTAGAGGGACATTTATTGTCATTTAAATATTTGACAAACTCGTGCAAATAAGCCGTGTCGTACCTCTACACCATCCAGCAGTCATCCAAATACCTATGCCAGATGTCAGTCTCATCCACTAACACATTATGAGTGACATCATATATAAGTTGTTCCTCCAAGTACCCCATAAAAAGATCTGCATAGGTGGGTGCAAAAGATACACCCATTGTTGTCCCTTTAACCTGCAAATAACATTCACCATTAAAATAAAAAAAAAACATTCTTTGTTAGAATCTGTTCAGTAAGACATAGAAAAAAAAGTATTAAAGCCAGGAGTATTTAATGAGACCCTATTTAACCAATAATCCAAGGCCATCATGTCTGCCCAGTGTGGTAAGTTACTATAAAGGTCCTGCACATCTAATGTGCACATAATCCATCCTGGCTCAAGTTGCATCTCAGATATAATTTTCAAAAATTCGCTAGTATCTTGAATCCTGGCTCTAACAATCCATAATAATGGTTTCAAATATTTAGTGAGAAAGGCAGACAAGGGTTCAGTAAGACACCCATTGCCAGAAACAATGGGTCTACATGGCGGTCTAGAGGGATCCTTATGTATCTTTGGCAGTAGGTATAAATATTGAGGTTGGGGATCAGGCACCGTGAAATGAAATACTTCAGTTTGACTAACAATACCCTCATTCAATGCCAACTGAAGGAAGGTGTCTATTTATTTTTCAAATTTGTATATGGGATCTATAGACATTTTCATATAGAATCTCTCAGACACCTGTCTAACAGCCTCATCCAAATACATGGACCAATCCATAACAACAATGGCCCCTCCCTTGGCAGCAGAAATAATAACCAAATTAGTGTTATTTTGAAGACAAGTTAATATTTGAAACTCTGACAGTGTTAAAGTACTCCTAGAAACAGGCATACCTGTTCCCATAAAATGTAGATCTTTAAGAACACACTGCTAGAAAGCCGCCACTTGCCTATTCAAAGGGGGCATAAATGTGGACTTATGAAATTGAAATTCATCAGCTAACTCAGAAGAAGAATCATCACCAAACTATAAACTTATATTCAGCAAATGGCACAATGAAAGCCATCATTAACAATCAAATCTTCTGACACAAAAAAAACAGGTACAAAATGTAGTCCCTTGTTCAATAATTGTATTTCCTCATCAGACAATACAACAGATGAGATGTTATGAATATTACAACATTCATCTACTGTGGTATAAACAGTTTTAACAGTGTGTCTAAGATGTCTGCTTGGTTTATGTTTTCTACCACCCCTTCATCTCCTAATCCTAAAGGGTTTCCCAAACTACGTTTTTTGGGGGGCTGCTGATTCCTGCCTGTGTTCACAGAGAAAGAGACTGCATTTTATGCTGGGATCTCATTATTATACACAAATCTCAGTAGACAAAGTGTAACATTTCAGAGCTGAAGATAGCCGTAAGTACTACACTTTACTAAATGCAATGCTGCTTATACATGATGAAAAACAGCATTATGCAACATTCAAAAACTTGCTATATTTTTCAGTCTCTTTAGTATTTTTTCTTATACTTGGTACCTCAGCAAAACTTGGTTATTTTGAATACTGCTTCTTATCACTGCACTATACATCTTAAGTCTATTATAGTATTTAGTCACTGCTTTATTGTTAACTTAGATGTTCTATTCTAGGTTTACTGACACTTAAGCGGGTACATATTTAATTGCAGCAGTTCATATTCAACATACCCTGCAGTTCAACATTGGTATTGCATCTGTTTCTATCACCTTACGTGTTTTTATAGAAACACACTTACAGCCTAGGTCTACTGACACTTGAGCAGATACACATTTGATTGCAACAATTCATTAGCAGCAAGCATATTCACGTCTTAATTTTTCAGGTCACTGATTGCTAATTGTTTTGGTAGATAATGCATACAATTTTCCACATACAATAGTGTTAGTAATATATATACTGGATTCTCATATGTCACCAGGTGTGTTGATTGAGCATATCACATTGTTTTTATTGTTGTACTCATTATATTAATGTGTGTTCAGGCAGTAATCACACTGCCTGTTTCAGATGTTTGCCATATGCCTCGCCTATTGTTCACAATATTGACATATCACTTTCTCCTCATTTTAACAATGGCACATTGTTGCTGCTCATATAAATCATTGAATGCAGACAGTACAATTGAATCCAGGCAGCACAATCTGATGATTCAAACATTCATACATTCTTAAAAAGCTAATGACCCATGAGGGTGTGTCTAAGCATATGAAATTGTTCAGAAAAAAATACTGATGTTCTTTTTACAAATAGAATAAACAGGGCATAGGTAACTCTAATAATCATGAATGTGTGGCATCCCCTGAGCAAATTGTCATCATAGGATACAGTATGAAATAAACCACACAACACTGATACTGAACAAGTGTTTAATAAAACAGAGCTTTCAGGTCAAGCAAACCCTTCATCAGTGTGTAAAATACTAACACATACTAACCATATTTATACTCTCAAAAATCACACAGCCATTAATTATTCAATTAAACAATTAAATCCTAGTTAAGAACAATTTCAAGCACATTTGTTTATATCTTAATACAGGTTTTAAAGAAACAGTCTGATTTAAACCCGGTGGTATATCTGCACAAATACATATTTTCCACTGATATTCCTTCATCTCAGGCTTATTATTTAAATCTCCCCCTCATATATCCTTATATACTCTGTCGCACTAAAAGAGAATTGATTTACATTCCCATATCTATTAATATGCTTAGCCAGGGAATTAGTGTCAATCTTTCTTATTATTTTTGAGTGGTGCTCAGTTATTCTTTCCTTCATTTTTCTGGCTGATTTGCCAACATAAAATGCCTGACATCTATTACAGGTAGCCAGGTATATTATATTCATTGTAATACATGTTGCTGAACCAGAAAATATATAGTTCTTCCTCGTTGTTGGATGTTGAAAAATATTATTTTTATTAATAACATCACAACAGCTACAGTTGTAACAAGGAAGAGTACCTGATTTAACTGATGTTACACCACCATTCTTGATACACATGTCTTTAGAACACAACTTCTGTTTTAAGTTCTGGCAATTTCTATATGAGAAACTAGGTTTCATGCCTACTATGGGACATAACTTTGGTAAAGATTCTAATATACACCAGTTGTTATTAATGATCCTTCTTACCTCAGAAGTAGCTCTATTGTATGTTGCAACAAACCGAGAGAAATAAGGTTTTGTATTGTCTTCCCTGTAGCCCAGAACATACTCAGTTTCCATATCCAGGGACTGATTATTATATCCCCTCTCTATAAATCCATCCATCATTTCCTATAGAGGTATTAAGTCTATAGGAATTGGTGTTATTGATCAACATGTAATAATCACAGGTCTCATAACTGTCTTTAATCCCTATTGTAACACCGCCACCTGTTTTTGTTCATAAAACATTTATACTCTGATCATTTCTACCAACATGAATAAAAACAGATCCATACTGCCTTACATTAAGGCCTTTCCAGGCTTGACTCACATCTTCTATTTTTGCTACTGGCAAGCAAAACACTATTCAATGTTCATTATCTTCTATGCAAATGTAAGTATCAGTTACTCTAATAACTGAATCTCCAATTAGAAGAATATATTTTCTGACCAGATCTGAAAAATTGTCAGCTTCTAATACTGTAATATCTGCTCAATCAATTGTTACAAAGGATAGATCTTCATCACCATAAGTCTTATTAATCCCACTGTTTTCACTGCATATTAAATTTGCAAGCAGGCAATTCTCATCCTGCTGGCATTGTACATCCACAGCTTGAGCCATGTAGTCAGTATCTGTCTTTTTCTTTTTTGTTATGGTAATGTTCTTCAAGCCTTCCACATTCAGTTTAGCTTTCTTTCTATTCACCTGCCACCTGCCCCCTTGCCTCTTTTTTTCTACCTTCTCTTTTGGACAAATGATGCCTTTTTCTGTAGGCTGAAGGTTTTCTAATAAAAAAATGTTATCATTTCCTATAATATGTGTGTTTAACACTCTGAATCCTCAGATTGCTAGATTGCTAAATACTTGCATCCAGAATTCCACAGCTGTCGGGGGCACCATCTTGTTTTATAGGAGTTGAATGATCTTTACAGACATTAGACACATCATTTCCTAAATGTATTCTATTTGTAATTTGCCTAACATTATTTATCTCATTAGTCCAGCCATTAATGTGTGTAACAACAGTTCTCCAAGCTGTACCGATTGTACAAGTGCAATCATCCTCAGCAAGGCCAGATTTATTCTAATAATGGTAAGCAAGTCATTTAACGTTTGACATGAGGGGCACGATCACCAGTGTTATCAGGTGTTAACTTTAAAGATGGATACCATTTATTACACTGCGCTTTAGCAAATTATTAACGGCATACTTATTTAAGGAATCCATTTTCAGCTTTAAATGAATAACAATTTATAAAAGAAAGGAATAATCAAAATCAGTAAGCACAGAATTCAAAGAAAACTTAAATCAACTTCTATGAGGAAAATCACACAAGCAATATACAACTAAAGTAAGTAGAGTAAAGTTGTTATGAGTGTACAAGTTGTGAAAGTCAGACAAAAGCTGTAATTACTTTATGTCACGTGCAGTAGCTTCTCCTCACTATTGCTCGCAGTTGCACTTCTTTTTAACAGTTAAGATCAATAAATCACAAACCAGTCCTACAAACAGTGAAAAACAGTGGCAACAAATAAAATATAAATTCAAATGAAACTTCTTACAAGTTAACTCCACAGTAAATCAAACCAAGATAGGATTGTTTCGATAAGCTTTGCATTGTCCTCTGTGCATTGCTTGGATGAAAATAAGTATGCACTTCATTTTACAAATCACCCCACATACTTATTTGGAAGAAATAGCCGCAGCCATGTATTTATTATGCCAATCAAATTAGGTATCAAGTGTCAGATTGTAAATCAGTGCTAATGAAGAATGTTCAGATGTGGGCAAAGCACAGATCTTGGAAGAAAGTCAAATCCAATGAACAACGCCATAATATACCACCATAGTCCCTGTAAATGGTCAAACAACACCAAAGGTTGAAGGGATCTACAACCAAACACAGACAGTCTCCTGTCACCTTTCATCCAGATACCAGTGGCTGAAGGGGGATCTGCTACTTGTGAGACAGCAAGATGTGGCTCCCAGCCTGTTGCCTACACCATAGGGTGACCCACCCAGAGAAGGGCCAAGCTGTCCAAGCCTGCATTTCTCCCCAGGCCAATCACACTCCTTTGCAATTTTAGTTTTCCAAGTCTGCCCTTCCACCACAGGAAGATGGCTTGTCCTACATGTCATCTTTTCCCCAACCACATCTACCAACTTTGCCATTTCATTTTTAAGGTTTTCTATAAATAACTTTGTTCCTGAATGTGACAAGTGAGCTCAGTCACTACTCAAGCTCCTAGTTCTCTTGCCTATTATCTAATGAATCTGTTGCTCAACTTCCTAGCCCTTTTCACTGCTCTAATATTATTTGCAACTTGCTGAACTGGTCTTGGAAATATATTTGATTACACATGCTTAATATAGCCAAATCTGTCTGATCTGCCTGGACCACTGACAAATTTTATTTTGTGAGGAACAACAATAGGCTGCTTGTCACATCCTTCCCCCTATATGTAATACAATTAAACTTGGTTCAGGTAATGACTCAGAATATTCTGTTAACACTGCCAGCAGGTGCCACCCACTGCATTCATCTCCTTCCCAGCCAACGGACTCATGTTTCTTTCTCTTTGAAACTCAGGTTCCACCTACATTCACCCAATTCTCTGGACACATGGTACATGAAAGAATGCCTCAGAATCCACAGCTCTGTCATTTGCTTTATGATTCTTGCAAAATAGAATGCTGATTAGTCTTCATGATATGACATATCATCTGTAAGCTTGCGATCTCTGACCTAAGCTCAATACCTCAATTTCAGATGTCTCTTTGCATGGCCATGTGATGCAGCTCGTATTCCGAAGGAATGAGCTGTTAACTTGCTAATGTCAAGACCCAGTCTTGCTATGGCTTACTTCAGGACTGACCTGAATTGATAACTAGATAAGGGAGCACAATCTCTGGCAAAAAACAGTGTGTCACTACTCAGGCACATCACCTGGTATTTCTTAAACTACGTAACTGTGTCCCAGCCTCTATCCTTTAGATGCTCAAGTTTATACCATATTCCTTTCCCTAGCTGGTCCATTTTACTCTTCATCACATGAACTTCTACCCTGTCAGCTTCTAGTCTAATATCACTGAACTCTAGAACCCATGGAGAGTTGTTACTCTTATTGCACTGCACAATCTCAGATATCCCGAATGAGCCACAAAATACTATTAAGTGTGCTGTCTGAAACAGCCACAGTTCATACTCCAAAATATATACCTCTCTCCAAACTCCCCAAAGCCATGAAAAAATTGCTCAGCTTGATGGACTGATGCACATCTGCTCTCCTGACCTCTGTTCTTACCAAACATTGGGGCATCTTCCTAATTGCAAATGCATGCATGGTGCCTGCCACTCTCACACCCTTTGGTACCAACTAATTAGTGCCATGTGTTCACCAGGACTACACCTAGACATACTCAACTTTATAAACTAAAAATGTAACGTAATAGCTGTGGTATAGATGCAGCCATTTTACTCACCACCCTGCATCAGCCCTTGTTTCCATAAAATGGACAACATTTCAAAGTGGAAAGGGATGAAGACGAAACAGGGGGGAAGCTCAAGAAATAAGGAGAGACTGGGATTTTGGATGCAGGCCCTTAAGGAGAATAACAATAATCGAATATTATATCCATAAAGTAGAAGAAAGTATTCTAAGAACTAAGCCAAAATGGGATTGGCGAAAGGAGATTCTGCCGATAAGGATGAATGCAATTAGGGATATAGAAAACAGGCAAGAGGGGGCTGGAATTTATTGGAGAAAACTGGCAAAGGAACCAAGGTATTGGGAACAAATAACTAGAGAGGCAAAGATGACAAAATAGGAAGACTCACAAAACCAACTCTTCCTGCGCGTGGGTAATGCACGGCCCCCAATGGTAGCAATACACCAAAAAAAACAAGATTGGAGCCAGCAAATAGTGATCAAAAAAACTGTATTGTAGTTAAAGCATCACAGCAGACACAAACACATACCGGTTTCGGCTGGTAAATTACACAGCCTTCATCAGTGCATCAAAACTCAAAGTATTTACTGCCTATTAAATATGCAAGCATACAATCTCATTGGTGGAAAATTTATAAATATTCATTAAGTCCTGGAGGGAAAAGCCCACCCAGCTTAATGATCCACTTTTTTTCTTTACTGTTTAAAATCTCATGCCAACCAATTTTATTCCTACGATCACCCTGAATCACATCAATAATTGTAAATAAAAATATTGCTGATGGGTGTGACAACTGATGTTTATACAATGCATTAGTAAGCTTTCTCTGTTTAATATTACTATAATGTTCTGAGATACGTAACCTGAGACACCTTGAGGTTTGTCCAATATAAAATGCACCACATTTGCATGTGGCCATATAAATGGCCCAATCACTGCTGCAGTTGCAAAAAATATTTATATCAAAGACCTTTGAGCAATTGCGGCTGGAGAATTCCTTAGTAGTACATATATATTTGCAATTTACACAATGACCACAAGGGAAACAACCATACAGACTGTGTCCAGAAATAGTAGTTTGTATTTTGTCCCTGCCCCTCCTGTCTCCAGTTTTATAATGGTTGAAATAAGATTTCAAATTTTTACCATTCCTGTATGAACACATACATTTGTCAGGGATAATCCTAGCAACTTCTGGATCACTCTGCAAAATATTCCAGTGTCGCTGTACAATATTAACAAAACCAATGGTGTTTCTTCCATAAGTCGTTGTAAGTCTAAGTGGTTTTGGTGATGTGTTGGCCTTATCCTTGTCCTTATATACAAGCAATTGACTATGTTCCATGCCTTGAACCTGACTCCTGGCATTTGCTACAACGCCTTCCTTATAACCTCTTTGTTTGAACCTATGTATGAGGTCCTCCGAATTTTTATGATATGTTGAGTGTTGTGAGCATATCCGTTTGGTTCTGATAAATAGGAAGACGCCAATAATTTATTTGGACTACAGGTTAGAGTTTGCCTTCCTATCAGAGATTGATATCAGAGTACAGGTAAAGAGAAAGAAATAGGGGGGGGGGGGGGTCTTAAATGAAAGTCCAGCACTGGAAGAGTTTTTGGTAGAATATAGAACATTAGCTGCCATTAAAAAAGGAATAATTAATAAAACATAAATTATTGCATGAAAACTATAAAAATCAATCAGATGAGGTTAGAAGGTATTGAGAAGAAAGACTAGATAAGCAATTCACAAAGAATAATGAGAGGATATATGCATGTCTCCCAAATATGCAACAAAATCTAGAAGATTTAGGAATTTTGCCTGGAAATGTCTGCATAGATATTCTATACCCCAAGTAGACTCGAGAGATTTTTTCCTCAGGCAGACAGGACATGTTAGAGGTGCGAAGGGGAAGAAAGAGGTAATTGGGAACATATTTTCTGGGATTGTGGTGAATTGGTGGACTTTAAGGATTCCCTGTAGGATGCACTGTCAGAGATGCTGGGTGGACAGATTGGCCTGAAGAGGGAAATGACTTTTCTGAGCTATGATACAGAATTGGAATTGCCTAGGCATAGTAAGGCCTTGCAGTATCTAATAATGGTGGCTACCAAAAAAGTGATTGCTAGAAAATGGAAATCAAAATCTAAACCAACTATACTAGAAGTAGTGAATATAGTAACAGTGATAAAACAATTGGAATTGAGATCTTTAGAAAAGGGTAGGAGCAAACTATATAGGTAAAATGGGAATTGTAGGAACAATACATACAAGAAAGGAATGAGGTTTAAAAGGCAGCAGGACTTAAATGAGCAGTGTAATGTTTGACTGTAAAAGACTGGCAGTGTGTCAGTATGGTTTGTGATGTAAAATGTTTGCCACTAGGATTGTGTCGGTGTGGTTTGTTTTAATTTGTATAAATGTAGTATTGCTAATGTAGTAAGTGATTACTTAATAAAGATGTTTCTTGTTTAAAAAAAAGCAGGAATTAAATAATTTATGTAATCTTGCTTAGGTTATATGATATATAGCAATATATGTGAAGTAAAATGTTTGTTATATTAATTATAGTGTGATTACTTTTATATGAATGTAAATTTGCCTATGTCACAAGTGATAATTTAATAAAGGTGTTTTGAAAAAAACAATGAAAGCAGTCCTGAACTAAAAAAATCATATCCATTGCCTTATATTCATTTTTCATCATGTCCCAAAGGTGTTACGGAATCCTGTAAGGTTTTTGGTCTGCTGCTGGCAACAATTGCCTGAAGCTATCTCATTGAAAATGAGAAAGTGAGTCTGCAATAGCATTCTCCCTCATAGAATATGTTGTGCTCTAAATGTTATGTTATGTTGTGTTGCTTGCATTTCTGTCGAAATGGCCTTATTTTTGTGCTTTTAAAGCATTTGTTTGACTGCAACAATTATATTACCCTCCATGTAAATGCAGTTTCCTCTACTCGTGTATTATACTTTTACCTCTACATATATGTACAGTTTCCTCTATTTATGTATTTTACATGTTAATGCCATGTAGATGTAAAATTTTGGTTTTAAGGTCCAATCCAGACTAAGCCTGCCATTGGTCATTTTGATCAGTGTTCTACCCCAGTAAACAAGTTATAAACAAAATACAATAAATACATAAAAGGCTGAAACTTCTTTATTTTCCCTGTGTTGCTAGTCCCCCTCTCCACATGCTTACATGGCTAGCTGACTGCTGTCATATTGTGCCCCATAACATACTGTGGTTTCCCTGCAATGCTCACCCTGATGTGTACTGCCACAGCTAAATAGATGCCAGACTGTACTCATTACGATTCCTTAAATCAAAACTCTGCAGACCATTTCCTGTTTAAATACCTCCCAAAAACTGATGCCATTTGTTGTATCTGTAAATTGTTATATCAGTAATTCTGCATGACAAATAGCATAGTAATCCATGTTATCTTGTTCTAAATGTAACATTATCTATGTGCTATTAATAAAGGATCTACTTTACTTTCCCTGTGAAACGTAACTCTTCTTAGCTGCTGCAGAACATTGAACCACCAACTGTACTGGAAAGAGAAGTGACACTCCCCTTCTCACTACTCCATTTTGCTCCTTGAACATCCTTATTATGAACCCCTCAGGCTTAATTCAGTTAAGGGGCTTCATTGTGAAACCCTGTGTAAATAATGCTGGAGTATTGGGATAACAGTATTCAATTTAACCTTCAAGGTACTGCAGCAAACCCTAAGTTAGACTTGTTGCTACTCTTTCAGTGTATTATTACTAATTATGTCGCCACCAAGTAAGCACCAGATGTACCACACCCATATATGTGGTGCCCCCCCCCCACTCAGTACCAGGATATTTCCAAACCTGTGACAAGTTTATCACACTGGACATTCACCTTTATTTATTAATTAATTTCTCTTACCAGTCTGTATAGGCCCAGCAAAGCCATTTCCTTTCAGGGTGTAGATCCACCTCCTGGAGAAAATATGTCTGTGTATGGTGTATTGTACTACTGTAAATTTCTACCTTCAGAAGTAAAAAATGCATCCTTGGTTTGCTGCAACTTGAAAAAAACAGGAATTATTTCTATTATTATTATTATTATTATTATTATTATTATTATTATTATTATTACTACTACTAATACTACTACTACTTCAGATACCATTCCAAAGGTCAGATTTGTCTTCGTTTACTGATTTGCAAAATCTGACAATTCCAAAGTACAACTCTGCTTGCCTGCTGTTCTGAAATGTCATGTATTTGCTTATACTGTTTCATGGTGTCAGCTCTAGTTATACAGTCATTTGCTAACAAAAGGTGGGCAGGTCAGCAGAATGTACATTGACCTGATCCATGCTCCATGAAGAGCTCCAAATAAATATCTGCTTACAAATACACAACTGATTCAAAGAAGTTGACGATTTATCGTAACACACTTATGCAGTGGCATTTACCAGACGAAAAGCTGAACAGTATACCCAGTATGTCTCAACCTGCATGACAATTCTCCTGCCTACAAGTTTCCCTTTCTCATGACTCACTGATGACCACAGTCTGTGAATAATGTCAGATATTAGAGTTTCTTACTGCTCAAACAATGCACAGTGATACAGTAGCTGCCGTCCTATTAACTATGAAGTGCATTACATTACACCTTCTAAATTCTCTTAATTCTTTCTGTCTTTAGTCTTTCCCTTAAGTTTGACTTTGCCCATAATTCTTGAACCAAGAAGTTGAGAAATATGCTATAACTTTCAACCTCAAGACAGAGGACCTTCATTCTATCAGATCGGAGATATTGTGATACTTTCATCTGATTATGGCTTTTGTCCTTCCATTAAGTTTGGCTTTGCCAGAGTTCATAAACCAAGAAGTTGAGAGATATGCTGCAGCATTTTAGCTCGAGACACAGAGGACCGTCTTTCCAGCAGTTTGGAGTTTTTTTTTTTTAAATCATACATGTATAGACCAAACAGATTTCTTAGTAAGTCTAGAGTACCATTTGCTTCTATCTGACTAAGCTTTTTTGAATATCCAAAGCAAGCAATTATATATTAGAGTGTTTGCAGATTTATAAACTAAACTTCTAAGAATATATAAGTTAATATTGATTGCTAGGAAAGTTTTACAAATGAAGGAATTCACAATTCCCAGAAATTACCAAGATAAAACTCTAAAACATTCCCCTAAGGAATTGTATGTGGAAAGCCATAAAAATCTTTTTTATAACTTGCATAATGCTGTTTTCTCTCCACTAACCCTCACCCCACCAAAAAATCTAATGACTCTGGGGAGTAAGGGATGACAAATACAAGCTAAGAAAAACAATTTTACTGTTCTTACAAAGCCAAGGTCATAGCTTGAATTTAGCAGCTAAAATTAAATGTTTTGAATTTTTTTGTTGCGGGGGGGGGGGGTCTCCTACCTTCCTTATACAGGATTATGCTTAAGTCTGTTTGTCATTCCTCCAAGAAGCTTTGTAAGAATAAACAATAGATAAAAAGAATCTAACAATAGATAAAAAAGTTTAACTGGTAAGTCAAATGCTTCGCCCTCATCTGAAATATTCTAGCCTTTTCTGACAAGCTCTGTGCAGTGCCCCATTACTTTCCCCCTTCTTTTTCTAAAGAAGTTAACACCAATAAAGTTAAATGGATGTATTATTGTACTACCTAGCCACAGGGTTCCCAGCATCCTGATGATTTTTTTTTGTTGTTAGCATGCAAGTAAATAAATGAATCACAAAGAATTCACAGGGTCATCAACTGTTAGGCAGGTGCTTTTGGTTTTGTTGGAATGGGGGTTCTTATGTAGTATCCATCTTAGCTACTTCTGCCATTTGGTCTTAGATAAAGAATTTCCAGAACGGTTACCTAAAACTTTGTGTACCCCGCAATTTTTAGTTAAACATATATATATCCTATAATACCCATTTATTCATTAATTACCTACAACTGGCTGGTAAATCCCATAATACATAGATTAGCTTTATCATAGCAACCAGCCAGTTGTTATTATTATTATGATTATTATTATTATTATTAAATAAATAACATTAACCAAACATAATTTACCTTGTACTATGCACCAACCAATTAGTGAAGCAAGCTTGATTTACCATGAACTAAGCAGCAGCTTAGTAGAACATGCATATATGTGTATATATCTGTATATATTTTATATATATATATATATATATATATATATATATATATATATATATATATATATAGTTTCACTTCAACACATCAAAAACTCATAACATCTAATTTCAAAACAGCAAGACCATAAGATCAAAAATTCGAAACATCTAAAACTCATAACATCGAATCTCACAACATCGAAAATGTATAAAATTGAGTAGTGTATCATCAAACATGTAAATGTTATAGATCATTCTGTTAATCTGTATTTAGTGTTTATTATGCTACTCTGTACATATTTTTAGGCCATACAGGTAAGTGATTTAGACATTAAGAGTACATTCTTTATGGTGATCATTATACAGTGGGGTTAGGAAATTAACTTTTTCCCACTGTAGTGCGATCCCGGAGTTGGTATATTTAATTTGCGAGGGGGTGCAGGGGGGCTTGCCCCACCTGCAGAAACTTTGTAAAAAGTATATTTTCTCATTTGGTGTTGTAATAGGTGGAGAGGATGTTATTTATATTTGCTTTGTAGTTTTTGATGTTGTGAGATTAGATATTATGTGTTTTAGATGTTTAGAATTTTCAATCTTATGATCTCTCTGTTTTGAAATTAGATGCTATGAGTTTTCGACGTTTTTAAGTAGAACTATATATATATATATATATATATATATATATATATATATATATATATATCAGATTATCGAAGTTCTGAAACTTCAAAATTCATATGGCGGAAACAATATGATCAAAGTTTTGGGGGAAAAAATAATTTTTAATGTTTTCGGAGGGTCGCTTGCCCTAATTAAATAAACAAACTCCAAGATTGCAGTACATTGCAGAAAAGGGTAAATTTCCTGTTCTGTGCTGAAGCACGATCTCCATTCCAAAATTTTGAAGTTTGAAAACTTCAATCATATCATCCTGACAATGTGACTTTAGAAGCTTTGCAACTTCAATAGTCTGATAGGCATCCTAAAAGAGCCCATTTTTGTTGGAAGCCCGGGGAGAAAAGCTTCAACAAAAACATAGATGCAGAAAAAAAATTAAACATTAATTGGTACAGAAGTAGAAACAGTGTTGCACATAGTGATTACAGTAATATATACAGAATATATACATAAGTCAGGAATTTAGTTCATAGGTTCATAGGTAGGTACTAGGCTATTGGCCGTAGGTCCTATATAAGCCTAGCGAAATGGTACCCTGGCTTTCACCACCCAAGAAAATTATTTTCCTGTGCCCTTGTCGAGCAGAGCCACAGAAGTGATCCCCAGGGTGAATGTCCTATCTCCCATCCAATCATCAAGATTTTTCTTGAAGAGTGCGAATAAGGAGCTTTGTTTGATATAGATAGGTAGTTTGTTCCAGAGTATGGGAAGTCTCTGGGACAGGAATCTATCCCACCAGCATGTTCTGTTTATTGTGGTGACAAGGTTTAGGTCCCTAGAGCATATAGCTTGGAGTGATTGGGATTTCTTTAAGTGGAGCATATCCAACAGCTCTGGGTTTGACATAGCTTTGTATGTTAGGCAGAGATCTCCTCTGAGTAGGCAATATGCAACAGAGAAAAGATGGAGTTTTTTGAGACTGTCTGCGTAGGGCATCTGTTTGAGTCTGGTAATCCTCTTTGTGAGGTATTTCTGCTGCCTTTCCAATTGATGTAGATGTCTTGTGAGATACATACCAAAAGGGGCATTGTACTCTATAATGGGTCTAACGAGTGATAAGTAGAGGGGAACAATGACCTCTTTTTTCCTGGATGAGAAACCTTTTGTGATGAGGTGTGCCCTGTAGAAGGATTTCCTGACTACTGTGGCAATGTGATTATCAAAGGAGAGACTACTGTTCACCTGTGTCCCAAGGTCTCTTATCACACTTTCAGTGTTAAGTAGACTACCACCTATGTGGTAGTTCATGGGTACAGAGTTTTTACCAAAAGGGATGATGATGCACTTTCGGCATTGAGCTTGAGGCCATGGCTTTGACACTAGGCATCTGTCTCAGTGAGACCCTTTTGTAGGATGTCCACATCATTACGAGTTTTGATTATGGCTCCAATTTTGCAGTCATCTGTGAACTTCATTAGCCACAGACCTTCTGTGTTAGCCTGTACTTCAGAGAAGTAGACACCAAACAGGAGAAGACCCAGGACTGAACCCTGTGGTACTCCACTTGTCAAAGGTCTGAAGTTGGATTTGGAGTCTGCTACTTTCACAGTGTGGGTTCTTTCAGTGAGCCAGTTGGCAACCCATCTTGTGACATAGGGATTTATACCTAGTTTAGTGAGTTTATCTATAATTCCAGAGTGGGGGGTAGTGACAAAAGCCTTGGTGAGATCTACATAGGCTGCATGAACCACCTTACCCTCATCTACAGCTTTGGTGACTGCTTCAAAGAAGTCTATCAGGTTTAGGAGACACGATCTGCCTTTTACAAACCCAAACTGGGTAGAATCCAGAGTTTGGAGATTACCAATGTCATTGTCTATAAGTTCCATGATGATGTGTTCCATAGCCTTGCAGACCAGGCTCATCAGGCTAATGGGGCGGTAGTTCCCGAGGTCCATGGTGGCTCCCCCTTTGTGGAATGGGATAATCATTGTTATGCGCCATTCAGTGGGGACAAAGCCTGAGGTGAGACTATGACTGAACATGGTACTTAGGTGGGGTGCAGTTCATTCTGTAGTTCATGTAGAAAGCAGCCAGGGATGTTGTCGGGTCCCATGGATGCTGTGTTCTTGGCTTTGGAGAGTGTGTTTTTTACCTGTGCAGCCGTGATTACAGGAACTTTCTTCCGGTATAGAGATGGGCCCTTTAGAGGATGGGGGTGGTAAAGTTAGCACTCAACCTATCTGCCAGGATGTTGGCAATATCAGTTGGTTCTGTATATTTAGTGCCATTGTGCTGTAACTCTGAGCAGATCTGAGTGTTTACATTGAGATTCTTGACATAACTTTAGACTACTTTGTGGTTGTCTTTAGAATCAGTGGCAATTTTGTTTTCGTAACTAGCTTTGGAGGATTTTATGAGGGATCCCAGCATCTTACTGAGGCTGAACAGGGAGTTCCTCCAATCATGGGATTTTACTCTTTTTTGCAACAGTTTCTTTCTTCTGTTGTAGAATTTGTTTATGGCAGAGGACCACCAGATTGGCTTCCTTTTATTGGAGGATGGCATCTTGTTCTGTTAGGGACTGCATGATCCATGCACTTGTGTAAGTGCTTATAAAGTGCATTTGTATAGGATTCAGCAGTCATAACTCTATTGTCCATCAGCATGGGTGTCGTGAAGTTTGCCACTTCTGTCTTAAGAAGCGTGAAGTTGGCTTTGGAGAAATTATTTATGGTGGTTTCCCTAATGGGGGGTGGGGGAGGGATGTGGATGTCTAGGGTGACTAGCTTGTGGTCGGATCTGACTAACAAGAAATTGACCTCTGGTGTGGAACACTGGTTGCCCATGTTGGTAATAAGCAGGTATAGGATATTGCTGCCCCTGGTGGGGGTGTGGATAAGTTGATCCAAGGCGTTGGAATTTATTAATTCCAGAAAACGTTGAGCACAAGAGTTGGTACATGAGTAGTTTTCCCAGTTAATGGTGGGGTAGTTGAAATCATCCATTATTAGGGTGTTAGGTTGTACCCTAATATTTTCCAGTGTATCGAGAAATGAAGAGTGAGAATCCTGGGGTATGGTGGGGGATCTGTAGCAAGCTTCAATTTGGATTGCGGTCTTGCCCAGAGTTAGTTGCACTTGGATAATCTCGGATGCATTATGCTGAGCAACTAGCTTGGAGGTGTGAATATCCTTAATTAATATGGACACGCCTCCGCCTTTAGTGTTTTGGTCCATGTTAGGTGGCCGAATTATAGCCTGATAATGCAGGGGTGCTCTCTGGAACCTTGATCCAGGTCTATGTCGCTGCCCAGATGTCGATGTTCTTCCATTTTAAGGAATGCTTCAAGTGAGTGCATTTTGAGGTTTAGACTTCTAGCATTGAGTAGCATTACCCTCAGATTTTGCTTACTTGCTTGTACCTGTTACATTGGTGAATTTGACATTTGAACCTTGCCTAAAAAAGGCACTATAGGAGTGGCAAGAGCCTTAGCCAGTATCCAGAATCCTAAGGGCGACAGGTGCAGGCCATCTCTGGCAAAGCATCGTGGTTTGTCGATCATGCCATCCCAGGCAGACAGATACTGGATCCCCTTAGAATGACACCAGAAGCTTAGCCAATTGTTGAAGTCAATCATTTTGTCCTTGTACTGTGGTATCATTCTGAGTGATGGCAGGATGCTACTCAGGGCTAGGGTCATATCTGCCTGGTTCACAAGATCGGAAAGCTCCACCATGTCTCTTTTCATGTAGTCCAGGAAGGTATGTCTCAGGTCATTCACACCCACATGGACAATAACAGAGTCATATTTGTACTTGTTGTGGAGTGACCTGAGTCTGTGCATTATGTGGCAGATCGTGGCACCCAACAGGCAGCTGACAGTAACTTTCCCATTGTTTAGCCTGGTGAGTGGAACATCAATGTGCCTGACTATAGAGTCATCTATGACTAGAGTGTTGGGAAAGTTGTTATGCCTTATAGGCTGTGGTTGAGTGGCACACTGTGTTTGTGGACTGTGTGTCACCTGGGTTGTGTTGGGGGGTGGAGGTTGCTTGCGTTTCTGCTTTGGAGGTCCCTGTTGCTTGGGTAGATTTTTATTGAGAGCCTCTGTAAATGTAGGTGTGTGTTTTGTGTTTATATGTGTGTGTTTTGGTGGTGTAGGTTTTGAGGGACTATGTGATGAGTGTGGTGTGGTGCAAGTGTTTACCTTCTCCTCTTGACTGTCTAGTCCAGTCTTGGGTGAAGAGAGCTTTGCTTCCAGTTTGGCTATATAAGTGCATCTCTCACAGGTTGTAGTGTTGGGTGGAAAGAGGAGAGGGATGTCTGTGTACATGAGGCAACTGCTGCATTGCCCCAAGATGCCCAGAGTCATCAGGTAGACAGGAGAAAACACCAGAAGCTGACCCTTAGACAAACCTGGATAGGTGCTTATTTATTAAGTACTAAAAACTGTTTTCCTCTAGACAAGTGAGGAAAGTTACTTATTTACTAAGCACTAAAAACTGTTTTCCTCTTGACAAGTGAGGAAAGTTGAGTGTTGTAGTAATTTGTAGCTTATTTAGTGCTTACAATGAGTTATGAACAAGTGCTGAGCTCAAAGAAACAGATTTGAGTGCTGAAACTAAAACAAATGGCTAGTTCTATGAAACAAAATTAAGCTAGAAGGCTTCCCTCCAACACAGAAAAGCTTGGGGGCTCAGAAGCTTCCTGGATACAGCAAATCTGTATCTGGACTAGGCAGCTTACAGGAAAGGCAGGAAACAAGTTTATAAATTTCTATTTTGTAAAGACAAACAAGAAAGGGGAAAGGAGGAGCAGAAACTAAGTGGGTTGGCCTTTTCAAATGTTCTCCATGGATTATGTAGAATAAGGTAATGACACTAGACTGGGAGGAGTGTCCCAGATTAAATATACAGTATGGGCGGGCAGCTGCAAAGCCGCCAAGTATAAGTACATGAAACCAATAGGTAAACAGATGCTTAATAAATGTAGACAATATCCTGTTAATACCTCACACACAGTGAAACTAGATAGAAAAGTATGCAGCAGATAATAAAATTGCTATAAATAACTCGTAAAAATAAGCAAAAAACAGGATACTTAATGTTAAATATTAAAGATCCAAGTTTGCTCAGTGCCCTTCCTCCAATTAGCTCAGTGTAAAATGGCTAACGGAGGACAGTAACATATACAGAATATATACATAAAAGCAGGAATTTAGTTGGTTGCCAGATGAATTCAGAGTGGTAAAAATGGAGATAAATTAAATCAGCATTATTGTACCAGTATCAACAAGTGATAAAAGAAAAAAAAAATAATAAATATGGAGAAAGTATCATCAGTCACTAGTAGTACAAAGCATAGGAATTTAGTTATAATATAAGGAGAAGGAAGAGGTTAGGTTATAGAGCAGGTACATAGCCAGGAAGAGTTGAGATGATGTTTCAGTATTTGTTTGAAGGTGGTGGTGCTGCCCGTGTTTCTTATAGAAGGAAGAAGCGAGTTCCATAGTTTGGCGACAGTGAAGGAGTAGAGCAGTTGACCAGCTGGTAAGGTGGGCTTTTCTACTTTTAGAAGTAGATGATTTTCATATCTTAGTTGGTATTTGGTGAGTAGAGTTGAGAGAGCAGGACAGCCTGTGGATCTGTAGATTATTTTGTGTGCTGTAGTTAGCTGGGTGAATGAGAGATGGTGGGGGACTTCCAACCAGCCTAATTGTTTCAGTGAGTTACAGTGGTGGGATGAGAATTTGGCCTTGGTGGCAAATATGGCTATTGTGTTGTAACAAATATCAAGTTTGGATTTTGTAGGATTTTGGATAATAGTGAGGAGAGGGGCACCATAAAGGAGAGAGGGTAATAAAAATGCAGTTGCAAGGGTTTGTCTAGTAGAGAGGCTAAGAAAGTGTTGGTGTCTGTACAGCATACCGAGCTTTTGGTGTGTTTTTTGATGTTACTGTTTATGTGTAGGTGGGGTGGCCATGGTGGTGCAGCAGTTAGAGTTGCTGCCTCACAGCAAGAGGTTCTCCGGTTCAATCCTCAGCTGGGGTGCCTTCTGTATGGTGTCTGCATGTCCTCCCTGTGGTCGCGTGGGTTTCCTCCGGGTGCTCCAGTTTCCTCCCACATCCCAAAGACATGCTGTAGGTGGATTGGACACTCTAAATTGGCCCTAGGTGTGAGTGCATGCATGTGTGTGCCTTCTGTGGAAGGTTGGGTGCCGGGATGGCAACTCGACACCATAAAACTCCACTGCCAATCATGAGCGGACAGGAGATTCACTGTGGTGACCCCTAACTGGGAAAAGCTGAAAGAAGAAGAAGACTGTTTATGTGTAGGTCAAAGTTTAGGTTTTCATCTATAATAATGCCTAGTAGTTTAGTGTGTGAGACAACTTCTATAGTGGTATTATCTTGGGCTTGTATACTGAAGAGTTTTTTTATCTAGGGGAGTGGTTTTCTTAGGGGTAAAAATTACTAGTTTAGTTCTTTTGGGGGGATTTAGGGCAAGATGATTGTTAAGCATCCAAGATTCAGTAGAGATGAGGGCATTCTGAGTGGTCTGCTAGAGTCCAGAGCTGGAATTTGCAGTGCATATTATTGTAGAGTCATCAGCATACTGGATTACTGAGCATTGTGGGAGAGTGGGTGAGTGAGTATATCTATCTATATATATATATATATATATATATATATATATATATACACACAGACACACACACACACACACACATGCATATATATATATATATATATATATATATATATATATATATATATATATATATATATTATTTAACTCATTCTTTATAGAGTCAATATCCGACCTAACCAAGACTTTTCCCAACAACAACCCATCTCCCCTGCTGTCTCCTGTATCTAAGTCCTCCAATAATTTCTCCTCTATGTTTGAGCTCAAAACTGTCTCCACTAACTACCTAAAAAAACTTCTATCCAAACTCAAACCCTGCTCCAATGCTCCTGATAACATCCCCTCATCTTTCCTCAAGTCTGCTGCCAATGGTACAGCTCTCCCAATTAGCATCTTAATCAACAGATCTATAAAGGAATCCTATGTCCCCAAACTCTGGTATTCTGCCTTTATTCTTCCTTTCCACAAGGGAGGCAAAAACACTAACATCTCTAACTTCCGCCCTATAGCGCTGCTCTTCCCAATCTCAAAAATCCAAGAAAAATGTATCCACCTCCAACTAATGCCTTTTCTGACTCATAACCAACTTCTTACTCCAACTCAACATGGCTTCTGTCCAGGGCATAGCACCATAACAGCCCTACTCTCCTTCTTAGAAACTGTCAATCAAGCCCAAGATTCCAGGAATATAGTATCTGCAGTTCTACTAGATCTCTCTAAAGCATTTGGTATAATTTCTCATACCCATCTTCTGAGTCATCTCTCAGACCTAAATCTCTCCCAAAACACCCTATCCTGGTTCTCAAGTTACCTGTCAGACAGACAGGCCGTGAAATGGAAAAAAGGCATCTCTCCTTTCTTACCCACCCCTACCGGCGTACCTCAGGGATCCATCCTAGGACCAGTGCTGTTTAATATCTTTATCAATAACTTTCACTCTGCCATTCCAAACACTAAAGTCATTCAATATGCAGACAACTCAACTCTTGTCTGCTCTGCCACTAACCTCCCTGAACTTCTAATTAAGACCCAAACTGCCTTCTCAACTACTGAGATTTGGATGCACCAAAATCACCTTTCTCTCAATGCAAACAAATCTACAATATTAATATTCACCCCATCAAAATCTTTCACGTATGACAAAAGTTCCTACCAAGTTCTCAGCCAAATCAACTCTTCTATTGAGGTTGTTCCCTTCACCAAATTACTCGGCATAATAATAGATGAACACCTCAAGTTCAACACCCATATTTAGCAAAATATAAAGAAAACACACCAAATACTGGGTATGCTATACAGGAACAACCGCTTCCCCTCCTCCTCTACTCGGCATACTCTGGTCTCTACTTACTTCCTTCCCTTTCTACTGTGTGGTGCCCCTCTATTAACCAACCTATCCTCCACCATTACTTCCAAACTCGAAAACTGTTATAGCAAAATTTCCAAATTTGCCACCAAAGCCAAACATTCCACCCATCACTGTATTACCCTCCAATCTCTAAATTGGTTAGAACTCACAAATCACCTGGACTACCTCCAACTTACCACTGTTCATAGGCTAATATTTAATCCAACCAAATGCCCTTCACTGACAAACATCCTTCCCCCTTATACCCCAAATAGAAGTCTCAGATCTGAACACCAAAATGTAATTACTCTCCACAAACCTAAACGTCCTGCTGGACAACTTCTCCTCTCCTTCTCCCTAGGTAAAACACGAAATTCTCTCCCATCCACTCAAAGGACAATGTCAAACACAGACAACTTCAAAACTCAGCTTCACTCCTACCTCTCTTCTAAATGGAAATGTAGCTGCATTTTCCCTGCCTAGATCTTTTATAAGTAAAAGCCCTTGGGAGGTTATCCTCCTATGTTCCTAAGCTCCTTATAGCTTGCTATATCTTTCTATAGCTAAATCCCGGGTCTACTTTAATTAAACAAAGGCGGAATCCATCGAATACGAATCCTTTGACACATAAACAGTGAAACGTGGAAACATCAAACGCACTAAATAGCGAAATCGGAAATGTTGAATTGTCATAGATGGCCCATCTGCAGTATAGCTCAGTAAGGTAAGTGTGCAAGAGTTACGGACCTTAGGGTTAGGGTGCGGGTTAAGGTAAGTGCATAGATAGGTAATGTATGTAAGGTTTAGTGTAGGGTTTTGTTAAGTGTATGTGTGTGGAATATTTACTTTGTGTGGGTATAGTTCTGTAGTGTAATGTGCGGTAGTTACGGACCTTAGGGTTAGGGAGGGGTTAAGGGTAGTGCATAGATAGTTGTGTATGTAGGGTTTAGTGTAGGGTTACAAGTGGGGTTTTGGTGCTTTAATTTAGGGTTAGTAGTAGGGTTCTGGTTAGTGTATGTATGTGTTTTTTGCTATTGTGTTTGCGTAGGTAGTATGTTACGGGCAGTGGGGTTGGCCAACTATTGTGGTTTTGATGTTTAAATTTCGCGGTATTGCGTGTCCGACATTATCGCGTTTCGCTGTTTATGTGTCGACGGATTCGTATTCAATGGATTCCACTTTTTTTTAATTAAAGTAAACCCCTAAATCCCATATGATCTTTTGCATCATGTATATATTGTAAATATTGTAAATTGGACTGCTTGAATAATTTTGTTAAAGCCTGTATTTTATCATCCATATGATAACTTTGCTAGGTTGGGAAGGTGGCCTAATGGTTAAGGTGTTTGCTTTACAAACACAAAGTGCAGGGTTTGAGTCTCACAAGGGATAATTGGCTAGGCTTAAAATGGCTTGCAAGGGCAGTTAGCTTAGTATGCACCTATGCCTTGTATTGAATTTGTATATGTGCTTGTAACTTTTATTTTACTTGACTGTTATCTTCTCTGTAACCTGTACTATGGAGCTTTTCTCCCCGGGCCTCCACTGAAAATGAGCTCTTTGGGCCCAGTGGACTTTCCCGGTAATCAAACTGGAAATAAATAAATAAATTATATATATATATATATATATATATATATATATATATATATATATATATATATACACACACACATATATAGCAACACACACACAAACACACACTCTAATAGTCAACCAAAGCACGCTTTACTTTGCACTAAAGCAATAGCTGGCTTTAGCACCAGCAAACCCTGTGGTCACTGGGGGGACCCCAACCACAGCAAGTTATCTTATCTTGATATTTTGTAATATGTCTGTTAAACCAACAAAAGTTTTACAGGCATCTTGCATGCTTAATAAATGGGGGGGGGGTAATAATAACTCTTACTCATATCTCCTTCAAAAGTCAAAGATCTTTAGTTATAGTAGCAGGCTTCACAATTCCATTAAATGTTTTACCACTGATATAATGCCCCTGGCTTAGTTAAACCCTGCTGGTGAACATCCTCTCCACTAAAACTAACAACATACCTAGTTGTAGGTACCTACAATACTTGTGGCTGTGGGGGGGGGGGGGCTTAATCATCCCTGACTGTATGGGGGCCCCGCAAAAGCTGCTGTTGGTTGGGGAAAAATAATTATTAATTTTTGTACTGTGTAATCTGAACAGGGCTGTGATATGACCCTGTAAGGATAAAGCTGATCTCTTTTGGCTTTTCCCAGTTAGGGGTCACCACAGTGGATCACTGTCTGCTCATGATTAGCAGTGAAGTTTTATTATGTCGAGTTGCCAGCGCAGCACCCAACCTTCCACAGAAGGCACACACTCACACCTAGGGCCAATTTAGAGTGCCCAATTCACCTACAGCATGTCTTTGGGATGAAACCAGAGCATCAAGAGGAAACCCACATGCAGACTCCACACAGAAGGCACCCCAGTCAAGGAACAAACCTGAGAACCTCTTGCTGTGAGGCAGCAACATTAACCACTGCACCACCGCAGCCACACAGGATAAAGCTGATAATAAACATGAATAAGGTTAGAACTAGAGACAGATCAGCAGCCTAGAGTGACTGATCTCAGTGCAAACCACAGAGTTTCAAAAGTGCTAATGCTTCTGATCTTCAGGGATAGCTTCTCTTTCAGGGAGTTTAATAAATGCTGCCAGAACACCAGATACTGTAACTCTCAATGTCTTTGCTGAATAATTCTGCTCAGTGCCAAAAATAATAGCAGAATAAAGGCTCAAAATGAGGATCACATTTTAAATATTGCTCTAATTCACTTAAACGTTACTAGAATAGCACATTTTGTATCAACCTGCATTTTGTTGGACAATAAGAAGTATAAAACTATGATGTCTGGATTTACTGACTGTCTGTAATCTTAAATGATTTGCTTGCAAATAAAACTTTTTATTTTTATTTATTTTTTATGAAGGACAGAACAAAATTATGAGGCAAAATCAAGGAATATCTGTGAAATCAAGGACAGTGACAGGTATTCATTTACTCCTCAATGAGATAAAGTGACTTAGTCCTGCTGTTTGATGACTGCTAAACAGCAGTCACTGATCTGGTGTGGCAGGATCAGTGTTGCACAATGTATTGTTATTTGCTGAAATAAATACAAAAAAAGTATTGTTGTGACTTATGCATGAATGTGTTTGTGTGTGTATAAAAAAATATCACTGATTTGTATCAGTGCACACATCCAATAATGCCGGGATACACACATTTTTCTGCTGTGTATCAGTAAAAAATGCAGCTAGCAAGTAATTATATTTTAAAAGTAAGGCATAAAATATATCACAGAACATTAAGACACTTAGATCTTCTAGGAATCTGGTGCCACCATCACTCCCCAGACTGTATAAATGGATACAGAGGGGGTCCCTTATTCATCCTTGACTGTGTGGGGACCCCACAAAAGCTGTTTCTGGTTGGGCAAAAATGAGGAGATAAGAATTATTTTATTTTCTGATTATGCTCTTTAACCTGAACAGGGCTGTAATATGACCTTGTTAGGATAAAACTGATAATGGCCTCTGCTATCAACCGCACCCACTTTCCTGACAATCACACATCAGGCATGCATACAGGTGGCTGCCTTTGGGGGTTAGGGTTGAGGAGTGAGGAGGCATGCCATGTATAAGTACTGCAGCAATCACTCAAAATACATGACTGTGACCATTTCAACTTTTGCTTTCATCCTAATCTAACACCAGAGGAACGTCTACGCAGTGATTGTCTTTTTGGGAGGATTATGGAAGCAGGCAGTATTCCAAGACAGGATCTATGTGTCCTCACAACAAACTGGCTTGTTAGTTTATTGTGAGCTATGATTTTTTTCAGCTTTGAAAATTAAGCCTTGGGCATAACTTATGCCTTCATTGAAAGAAAAAGTAAGACTGCAATTCTTTTTCTCCTTCATGAATTTTGTTTAGGTTACTGTTGGATTAAAAGGTTGGAAAATGCTTTAAAATGCATTCTAGAGCATTTATAACCCATCTGGCTTCTGAGGCAGTGGCTTAATTGAGTTATTTCCTAAATGGTTATTACTGTGCTGTCTTGGTCAGGAAAGGTATGTTGAAAGGATGCAAAGGAAAGTAAAGCTGAACAGCAACACTGAATTTCTTTCCTTAATCATAATTTTTGTTTAAGCCATCATTGGATGAAAAAGTTGTGCAAAAAGAAAAAAAAAGACCTAAAAGCACTTCAGAGCATATATAAAGTTCTTGTTTCTTGAAAAAGCTGAAGAGAAAAGTAAAATATGAAAAATGGAAGAGAAAAAGTAACTTGTATTGTGTGGGGAACCCAAGATGGGGATGAACAAAGGGGAGCACTGGAGGATTTATGCGTGTTTTTTATTTGAGGGGACTGAAATAGTAGGCAATGCCCTAGGTCACCATTTCACCTAAGTCCAGCAGTGTACAGAGTTGTTGTAATGTATCCTTATTACATCTAAATGACAATAACTGTCAATGTCCCTTTGTGAGAAAGGCCAACATACTGCGGTACATAAACTTCTTGTAGTGTAAGAGCATTGTAGCCTGTGTGTACTACTCCTAAAATTTTGCAGTATGAGCTAAAAGGATGGCTAGGAAGTCTGGCAGTGACAGGGTGATGCTTAGACAGGAAGTGGTCAGGGAGGCCCCCCAACGTGATATTTGCTGGGGGCCCCCAAAATGCTAACACCAGCCTTAACTATCATCAACTAAGTGGCAACTTTTATACATATGCAAATGTATAAAAATGCATAAAATGTAATTTATCTTATAAAAAGTGTGTGTGTTTGTATGAAATTAACCAAACATCATTTACCTTGTAGCCAGCACTCAAGTTTGAAGTCTTAGTAATTCCCATTATTTCCAGATGCTGATGAACTCTTGATTCTTGTTCATCATATTTTCTTTGTTGCTTACTTCCCCATTGTGTCTCCTGTTCATTACTGTGTACGATTGCTTCCTCTATCCTTTTTCTTCTCTGTCCTGCTCTGCTGTTGAAAAGAGATCTTGCCTGGTTACTTGTGGCTATTTAAAGCCCTTTCTCTACCTACCCATCTATCTTTACACAAGCCCCCCCTCCCCTTCCTAACTAACTTCCTGCCCTTCTCCCTCTCTTGCATGCTATTTTCACCTTGGCAATTTAGCTATGTCTGCAATTTCTAGACACACTCCCATTCTTTGTGAATTTATAGCTAATTAAGCCCCTTGGGATGGCCAGAGCTTGCCTGTCTAAAATCTTTCCCTTTCTACCAACAGTGAAAATTAAATGTAAAACAACTAAATATAAATCAGTAAATCTGCTTGTCTATAAGCTATTCCTTCCTTCCTACAAACAGTGAAAAACAGTGGTAAAAAAGTAAAATATACATTCAAATAAAACTCTTTCCAGTCAACTTCACAGTAAATTACAAACCAAGATTAGAATTGTTTTGATTAGCTCAATTTATTTACTTCAGTTTCAATGTGTGCATGACACATTAACGCATTACACATTCCTCCCACATTCACCTGTCCAGGCATTGTAGCAGTTAGCCTGCAGATAGTGTTGCAAGAGGTAGCCTCTAAAATGCGTGTTACTGGGGTGACTGACAAACAACATATGTCATCCATACTCCATCACTAACAGTGTGATATGCCTTGGATTTCTGTTTTGTCATATCAGGTATGTGCAACATACAGACATGTCATTCCACATTTTTCTGGATGACAGTTGTCATGATGTCCCACTTTTATGATGCTTTGCTGTGTGTCATGGTTTGGCAATACTGATGCCATGTGGGATCATATTCAGGCATTTACTGTCAACGTGCATTCCTCCTTTTGTGACTGCATCAAACAACAATGTAGCATTAGTCGGTATACAATATTACAGAAAGCACATTCTTTAACAGTACATTACCCCATGTTTGTTGTTTTTAGCATTTCCACACCCATTACATACTGACATCAGTGTACATATTTTAGAAATATTTGTACACATTAAGTGAATGTATGCATGTGTGCACATAGTTGGATATATACTGACCCACAAATGTACCTTTGAAATGTGAGCATTCACTGAGTTACTGCTGATTTACTGTAATGATGCACACAGGAGTGTCCTCTGCTCCATAATGAGCAGGCTGGCTGACATACACCTATGTTTCCTTATTTAACATTTGCATGACAGTATATGTGTATGTGCTAATAATTTTTCACTTGCTTACCTATGCATGTTGATGTGATATAAGAGCACATTACTGCGAATGTGTGTTTTATACATGTACAGTTCTATGGGCATCAGCAATCCATCTGGCTATTTGACACACATTTTTCATTTGGTTAAATCTATTTCTGTGTGTATATATGTGTGTGTGTGTGTGTGTGTGTGTGTGTGTGTGTGTGTGTGTGTGTGTGTGTGTGTGTGTGTGTGTGTGTGTGTGGGCTCACTATATAATCTCAAAATCCCGAAATCCTGAATTTCAGTGTTTCAAAACCATAAAGTCAAACGTCCCAAATCCCGAAACTACAAAATCACGAAACACAAAATCACAAACAGAAATACTACACAACACATACATCATCCAACCCACACCACAACAAACAAAACACACACAAACACAAAAACACAAACAAACCTACACTACATATAAGCAGGACCCAAGCCCCCTTGCACTCCCTATGTGGGGGGCTGTGCCCCCAACACCACTCCTTCTTATATATACTAACTCCGACGTCATACAAACAGACACAGAAAAGAAACTCACACCCACACATTCTACAGTCCCTCGCACATGCACAAACATCACACTTATACAAACACCAACACTTCCAACACTTACACACCCATACTTTCACCTGCCTACCCTAACCCACACGTACAGCTCATAAACACATTCACACACACTCAAACTCCCACACAAAACCCTTACAAACACACCTTAAATTACACATAAATCCACACACAACACCAGACACCATCTACTCACAATACCGCATGTAACATACCGTAAAGCCATAACCACGAATTTGAGATATTCGGATTTACAATTATGCACTTTCGTGATTTTAAAGGTTCGACTTTATAATTTAGGGATACTGAAATTCAGGATTTCAGTATTTCGAAATTATAAAACAAACCCATATATATATATATATATATATATATATATATATATATATATATATATATATATATATATATATTGATAAAGGGCATAGTTTGCATTGTTAAATTCCTACTTTGTTGACAGAGTTTATGTTATGGGTTTCTTTTCTATAGGATGATGCACTTGTGGTCATTATAAGTGAGAGTGTGCTTTAAGGGAAAACATTTTGAATATACCAAAAGTTATTGGCATTAGGTGCAGGAAATGTGTATTTATTTGTGGGTTAGGGTTAGACTTGGGATTAGAAAAGGTAATAGAGTTAGTGCTGTGCATGTCTGCTAGTGCTGGAGGTGTATTTAGTGTTGGGAATGCTAGTGTATGTGAATTCTGTAAGAGTTTTCTTTATAGTTACTGTTAGAGAAGATATTATCATAAGCTACTGTGCAGGGTTGGGGTTGGGGTAGGAACAGAATTAAGGTTTAATAGCTAATGTGAAGGATTGAGGCATACCTCTCAACTGTACAGATTTTCGCAGAATGTCCTGATTTTTTTAATCATATTTTTTGTCTGTTTTTATAAGATTGTGGTTTTAGTGCAAATTAGTGGTAGATAATTAAAGATTGAAGTTAGAAAATCATGACAGATATCTGAGTTTCAGACTTCATACCCTTCAGAAAATTCATGCAAAACTTGTTATTCTATCAACTTTCTAAGTTTACAAACTCGTAAATAACAATAAACCAATAGAACGAGCAGGCTCAGGAAAAACCAAAGGAAAGCAAGTGCTCAGAATACTGTAAGGTCTTCTTCTAAGTTTGTAAAAACAATATTTAAAAATTGTCCCTATTTTTGGGCCTTTGTCCCACTTGTATTTATGGCTTTGTCTAGATTTCGTGCTCTATGAGGTTGAGAGGTATGGGTTGGGGTTAGGGGTAGGACCAGGATTAAGGTTTAATACTTATAAGCAGGGAGATGTGGAAGGGGGGCAAATTATTTTGTTGTGTTTAAGTAATTTCCAGACTTTTTCTTTATTAAGTCAGCAGTGAACCAGCAGCTATTGTTTCAAAGATTGCATGTAGAAGTGGCTGTAATCCTATATAAGAGTGTGTGTCACATATTTTTTACTTTTAGATCTTACTCCACTAGTTTAAAGTAATGTACTGTTGTTTTTTAACATTTTGTTCTAGAAAGTTACTTTGAAATACATACCCATTATTTTACCACATAAGAAGTTTCTAGTCATTGTTATCCCAGTTTTACTGCACGCTTCTGAGCAAAGTTAAGGCTGATATGGATTGTTTCTATATAGAAGAGGTAAATTACCACATACACCTTTTATAAATTATCTTGAAGAACATTTTTCAAGAGCCATTGTCTTTCTTTGGTGAGTCTGTCCAAAGCTGAGCAAAGTGTTTCAGCTAGTGCCTAAATGGACCTTTCTGAGACTGCTTTGAAGCCATGGTTGTTTAGGTGAGACCTGCATAAGGATTCCTCCAAGGAGATTTCATGCAGATGTGACTTGTGTGATGTGCTCTGCAGTCATTACACTAGTTGAGATAATAACACAATTGCCAACCCTTTGTCAGTGGCCATTAGGCAAAACTATTCAGAACTCATAGATGTGACTGTCTCAAGATGTCTGTGTAGCATAAAAGCATCTATATCTATACACACTCCATATTAAAAATAACAAAAGATAGGAAGGTGGATGAAGCATCATACAATTACAAATAAATACTTTGAGATGCTTATGCTAGTATTGTGCTCCAATATTCATTGCAAGCCAGATGACCCCCATTAATATTATTTCAGAAAGAAAAGCGTAGTCAAAACATATTTAATTACTGCTCCTTAATAAACGTTACAAATAGCATGCTTGTGGGGGAATGATGAAATCATTTCTGAGTGATCAGCGCAACACAAATATTAGAAAACTAGAATATTACACATTAATGACATTTGCCTGACCTCAGTTTATTGATGCAACAGAGCATTCTGTAAATCAAATGGCTATAAGACTTGGAATCCAGTCAAGAACTGGTGATTGAGAAAGAGCTGACATGTACAGTTCAAAATGTAACACGGTCATCTTCCCTGTAGCACTACTGAAATAATGAAATGTATGGATACCACAGTAAGGAGCAGACTCTTCAATGCCTAATGATTTCTTAATAGAGTTTCTTCATTTGGATAGAGAGAATAAGTAATAATCCAAACTTTTCCCACAGATCTGCTTCCTTTTTCAGAAGCGGGTATGTCTTGAATCAGCATTTGTAATCTATTTCTGAAGTATTCAGAGGTCTTTCTAGATAACCTAAATCTTGGATAGCAGGGTTGCTCAGTGGTTAAGATTTTCTAGTTACAGGATTTGTGATTTAATTATGGCCTGCAATTAGTAACTTTGTCAGGTTGGTGTATTCTTTATTCATCTGTATGGATTTCCTTTGAATCTTTTGTTTTTTTATACCTCCTAAAATGTGAGCTGAATCTCTGTCCTAAATTCTCCATGTAGACTTCATTTGCACTTGTCTTTATAGGCTGAATACTATCTGAACTTTATAAAGGAAGGATCATTTCATTTACCAATTTAAAAGTAAATTATAGATATATCATTCAATTTAGTTTGCAGACTGAACATTTTAATGGCTTTTTTCCTAAGGTCCCATAAATTAAATTGCAGAAATACATACATGCAATCAAATATAAAAAGATAACACATAATTAATCTATTTTGGGTTAACACCCCCCCCCCAAAAAAAAAACTCAAGAAGAACTGGTAGGGCGTGATGTCAAAGGGTGACTTGACCATGACTCCCAGCTTACAGTTGTCCATAAACTTGATTAATCAGAGGTCTAGATTTGCAGACTGGAGATGTGAAAAGCCAACGCCAACAAAAGATACCCAGCATGGATCCTGTCATTGTAATGTGAAAATTTACTGGCCTAGTTATTTATTATTTTTTCACTTTACAGTTTAAAGTTACATTTTCAAAGAACTTCCTTGTATCTAGTGTTTCATAACTAGTATTAGGCATATGTTTGTTGTCAACTGAGCTCCAAACCAGTCATTTTACATTAAGAGGATCAAAGTCTGCTCTCTTGTAGCAGGGGAGGGCTGATTTCACCTAAGTGAGCTGGGAATTGCTGGTATAAAGCTCATTGTGTATGTACCCAATTGGCCTTTAGGCATAGCTATTGTAAAACCTGCTTTTTCTGATTGTATATATGCCTCATGTTTCTACTGAGCTGCTCCTCGCACAGCAGCAGTTACTGTTGCCTTGTATACACACAATCACCAGAATGTGAAATTTCCCTATAAAAACCTTGAACCTTAACCCAGTCCCGTGTTACTCACTGGGCAACTGTTTGCATGGTGAACAGCATTCCCACATTTAGTTATGACTATTTGGGTCTACCTTACCTTATTATAGCACCTAGGACTATTGCTGTTCAGGCAGCATCTGGTTTGGGCACTGGGCAGTATCGCTGGTTATGTTAGCTGTAGATTACACCAAGTAAGCACCCTTTCCTCATCTGGTTGCAAACATCCTCCACTCCTATCCTTTGCAAGTATATATTAGGACCTGCAACCATGGATGGCACATTCCTGATCTCTCTCCATCTAGCTTGGTTGACATGGGCATCCTGAAGCAATGTAACAATTGCCTTATGTGCACTAACAACCATTTAATTCTCAAACAAAGTATGTAAGAGATGTAGTTACACATTGACATTGGAGGCTAGACTCTCACATACAGACACAAAATGTAACAAACAGGTTGTCAGTGACTCACAGACTTCACTCACCACACCCACAAAAGACCACATACATAGACCCACATATGCAGAGGAGCTCAAATGTAACTTACCCAAACCTTAAAGGTCTTTCAGGCATAGTCCTCAGAAAATCCACATTATCATAAACAAGACAATTCTCATCACAACACATAAAGCCACATCTCATTGTTTCTCAGTATTCTGGTCATTGGAGACTCCATTGTGAGACACACTGATGCCCCTCTTACCAGGCTGGATAAGGAGAAGCTTACAGTTAGTTTTTTGTCAGGGGCCAGGATCTGCCAGATCACACAAACACTAAGGTCAGTTACCCCTAAGTAGCAGTATGACTCAGTCATAGTTCATCAGGGCATGAATGAATTGAGATGTGTCTCTTTGCACTATATGAAGAGAGACATAATTGAGCTCTCAGAATATGTGCAAATTGGCAAGCATGGAGGCTGGCATTGAAAAGCATTCTACCATCTCCAAGGATGATGCCACAATACCAGCAGAAAATGATTGACTTTAACAAATGGCTTTGCTAATGGTATCATTCCAAAGTGGCGCAATACCTGTTGGTGTGAGAAGACATGGTTCACAGGCCATGTTGTTTTGCCAGGGATGGCATTTACCTGTCATCTCTAGGCTTTTAAATATTGGCCAAAACATTATCCACCCTTATAGTGCTTTTTTAGACATTGACAAACAGACAACCCTTCTGACATAACAAAAGCTACTCAGGACAAGCTAAAGGTGTTACTGCTCAATGCTAGCAGTCTCAACAAGTAACTACACTCCCCAGAAGCTCTCCTCACCCTGGAGAATGATGACATCTTTGCAGTTACTGAAACATGGTTCAAAGCCATGGAAAGCACCCCAGCAGCGCATGGTTATAATGCCTTTCATATGTTCTGACCACCCACTGAACACAAAAGTGCAAAAGGCAGAGTTGTATCTATTTACATAAAGGATAAGCATACCTCAAGGCTGGTCAAATAATATGACATATTTGAGCTACTTCATGTCCAACTAACCATGAGAAAAATCCATTATCATATTCTTGCTAGCTACAGGTCACTCACCATCAACTAGAAAACCCATGCGTCATACTTGAAGTTACTTGAATCACTCATTATCTATCCCAATACCATACCCATGGGTGATTGGGTCTATGTTATATATTCAAACTTTCAAAACTTCAAATACCATATGTTCGAAAGCATATGGTCAAAGTTTGAAAGATCGAATATATAATAAAAAGAAAAAAAAAAGAAAAACATACCTTAATGGTGCGAGGGCAAGCCCTCCTGCACCCCCCCACACACACCCCTACTTAAATATACCAACTCCAAGACTGCCCTTCAGTGCAGAAAAGGGAAATTCTCCCATTCTGCACTGCATGGCGCTGTTAAAGTCAACCTTCGAACTCTTGAAATGTCAAGCATATGGTGTTGGCCATCTGACGTTCGACATTTCAAGCGTACATTGTTCTGAGAGGAACCATGAGCGATTTTTAACTACCCCTCAATTAATTGCAGGGCATACACAAGGTGGAGGAGTGTCAATATTCACCAAGGATATTCACACCACCAGGCTAGTTGCCCAACACAATGCGTCTGAAATTCTCCAGGTGCAACTAACACTAGATAAAACTGAAATCCAAATTGCAGCTTGCTACAGATCCCCCAGCATGCCCCAAGATTCTCACTACACCTTTCTAAGCATACTGGAAAATATTAAGATAGAAATAAACACCCTAATACTGGGTGATTTTAACTACCCTGCCTTTAACTGGGAAAACTACTCATGTACCAACACCTTTGCCCAACGGTTCTTGGAATTCATAAATTCCAACGTCCTGGATCAACTAATCCATAGTCCCACCAGGGGCTCCAATATCCTAGACCTGGTCCTTACCAACATGGGAAATCGATGTTCCACACCTATGCTCACCCCCTCGTTAGTCAGGTCTGACTATAAGCTAATCACCCTTAACATCTACATCCCACCCCAACCCCCCAGTAAGGAAACCTCCATAAAAAACTTCTCCAAAGCCAACTTCATGCTACTCACGTCAGAAGTGACAAACTTCATGACACCCATGCAGACGGGAACTGAAAGTTCAACTGCTGAATCCTACACTAAGGCACTGTACGAGCACATCCACTCATGCATGAATCGTGCCATCCCAAATAGAACCAAGATGCTCTCATCCAAAAAAAGGAAGCCAATCTGGTGGTCACCTGCCATAAACAAACTTTACAATAAAAGGAAGAAACTGTTGCAGAAAAGAAGAAAATCCCAGGATGCAAAAAACTCCCTTACCAGCCTCAGTAAGAAACTGAGATCCCTCATAAAATCCTCCAAAGCTAGTTACGAAAATAAAATTGCCAAAGATTCCAAAGACAACCACAAGGCATTCTATAACTATGTCAATAATCTAAATGGCAATGCTCAGATCTGCTCTGAGCTAAAACAGAATGGCATTAAATATACTTATCCCAAGGATATTGCCAATACCCTGGTAGATCGATTCAGTGCCAACTTCACCCCCCTCTCACCCCCTAAGTGCTCCATCTCAATAATGGAAGATTGTCAAATTCGGGTAATAATGGCCACACAGGTAAAAAACGCACTCTCCAAAGTTAAGAATACAGCATCCATGGGACCAGATGATATCCCAGGCCATGTACTACATGAACTACAATATGAACTGGCACCTCACCAAAGTGTCATGTTTAATCATAGCCTCACTTCAGGTTCGTGCTCACTGAGTGGCGCAGAGCTACAGTTATCCCACTCCCCAATTGGGGATCCACCTTGGATCCTGGAAACTACTGTCCCATGAGTCTGATGAGCCTTGTCTGCAAGGCCATGGAGTGTATTATCATGGAACTTATAAACAAAGATATTGGCAACCTTCAAACACTGGACCCCATCCAGTTTGGGTTCGTGAAGGGCCGATCTTGTCTACTGAACCTGATTAACTTCTTCGAATCAGTCTCCAGAGCCATGGACAAGGGTAAGGTGGTCCACACAGCCTATCTAGACCTTGCCAAGGCCTTTGACACCACCCCCCACTCTGGAATCATAGATAAATTTACTAAGCTGGGCATTAATCACTATGTCACCAAATGGGTTGCTAACTGGCTTACTGATAGAACTCACACTGTAAAAGTAGCTGACTCCAAATCCAGCTCCAGACAAGTGACAAGTGGAGTACCTCAGGTTTCAGTCCTGGGACTGCTCTTGTTTGGCATCTACTTCTCTGAAGTACAGGCCAACAATAAGGGAGTCTGGCTAACAAAGTTCACAGATGACTGCAAACTGTGAGCCATTACTGAATCCCCAAATGATGTGGATACTCTGCAAAAGGGCCTTACAGAAACAGATGCTTGGTGCCAGAGCCATGGGCTCAAGCTCAATGCCAAGAAATGTATAGTTATCCCCTTTGGGAAAAAATATGTACCTGTGAATTACCATATAGGTGGCTGTACACTAAACACCGAAAGTGTGGTAAAAGACTTAGGGACACAGGTGGACAGTGGTCTCACCTTTGATAACCACATCACCACAACAGTCAGGAAATCCTTTTATGTGGCACACCTCATCACTAAGGGCTTTTCATCCAGAAAAAAGGAGGTCATTGTCCTACTGTACTCTCCCCTCATGAGACCCATTATAGAATACAATGCGCCGTTTGGTATGTACCTGTCAAGACATCTGCAACAACTGGAAAGGTCACAGAAATACCTCACTAAAAGAATCACAGGCCTAAAGCAGATGACCTATGCTGACTGCCTTAAAAAAACCCAGCTATACTCTGTCTCATATTGTCTACTCGGGGGCGATCTCTGCTTAACATACAAGGCCATGTCAAACCTAGAGCTGTTGGACATGCTACACTTAAAGAAATCCCAATCCCTCAGAGCCACACGTTCCAAGAATCTAAACCTTGTTGTCACAATAAACAAAACATGCTGGAGGGATAGGTTCCTGACCCAGAGACTCCTCAGACTCTGAAAAAGATTGCCTATACATGTCAAGCAGAGTGCCTCTGTGGCCCTCTTCAAAAGGAACCTTGATGATTGGATGGGAGAAAGGAAATTCACCCCAGGGATCATGTCATTCACCCTGCTAGACAGGGGTCCAGTAAAGTAAATAGTGTGAGAAGAAGTAGCCAGGGAATTGTTATAGCTAGGCTTGTATAGGCCCTAGGGCTGATAGCCTAGTAACAACCTATGAACCTACGAACTAACATGTAGTCCCAAAGACTTCTTGACTTTGTAATTTCAAATGCCCTGGAGCAGCAAGTCTGCACTCCCACAAGGAAAACAAATATCCTAGATCTGGCACTCACAAATATGAGAGAGGGCTGGACCCCCTAGTTTGATGTCCTCACTGATAAGATCAGATCACAAAGTGGTCTTCCTTGAAATAAAGGTAAAACTAGTCCTTCCACCTAACTCCAAAAACTTTAAGAACTTCTCTAAGGTAAATTACCCCCTGTTAAGAGGATGGCATAGCTAATTTCTAAGCTCGTCCACATACAGAAAACACAGAAACCTTTGCAGAGGTATATTCCAAAGCCCTGTATGACCATATAATCAACTGCATAGAAACAGTAGTACCAGACCATAATAAACCCAGGTCAAACCGCAAAAAACAAGCCACTCTGGTGGACCCATGGTATTAATAGGTTCTACAATAAAAGAAAAAAAATCCTGTTCCAATGTAAGAAGGAATGTGCAGAGCAGAGCAAAACGTCCCTCATTAGTCTAAACAAGCAAATCAGGGAACTAGTCAAGTCTCTAAAAGCAGACTGTGAAGTATAAATAGCCTCCAAAGCTAAGGATAACCATAAAGCATTTTTTAGTTTTTTCTGCAGTCTTAAGGGCAACACCCAATAATGTGTGGAATTAGTTGTAGATGGCATCACCTGCACTCAGCCAGAAGATATAGCAAATCTGCTGGCTGGCGAATTCAGCTCAAATTTCACATCCACATCAACCCCAGCTCTCCTCCAAGAAATATCCTTCACCATTCCACCGCCATTTATCACCAAATAGCAGTTTGCTACTGTACACTCTAATTCTAAAAACATGGCTTCAGTGTGGCCTGATGATATACCAGGTTGCCTCTTTAATAGCTTAAATTAGGAATTATCAGGCCCCCATAGTGCCTTTTTTAGGCAAGACTCAAATTCTAAACCTACCACCCTAGAACACAAAAAAGTAAACAAACTAAGGGTAATGCTGCTCAATGCCAGAAGTCTCAATCTCAAGATGCACGCACTCGAGGCCCTTCTCAGTATGGAGAACATCGATGTCTGTGCTGTGACAGAAACCTGGTTCAAGGCTCCTGAGAGCACCCCAGCACTAGCAGGTTTCACCTCATATCATGCGTTCCGGCCCCAAAATCCGGACAACACCAAGAAAGGAGGGGGGGTGTCCATATTCATAAAGGACACCCACACCTCAAGGTTGGTGGCAACGCACGATGCATCGGAGACCATCCAGGTGCAATTAACCATAGGCAAGACTGCTCTGCAATTTGTAGCATGTTACAGGCCACCATCTCAAACTCAGGAACCTCACATGGCCTTCCTGAAAACAATGGAGGGGATAAATGTATCTCCAAACACCATCATACTAGGTGACTTCAACTACCCTAATATAGACTGGGAACACTACTCAAGCCCAAACACTCTAGCCCAAAGGTTCCTGGAGTTCATAAACTCAAATGCCATGGAACAGCTAGTCACCATCCCCACAAGAGGAGAAAACATACTTGATCTCATCATCACGAACATGGGATCACAATGTTCAACACCGGAAGTATACCCTTCACTGGTGAGATCAGATCATAAACTAATCTCGCTGGAGGTCCTCATCCTGCCCCCACCTGAAATAAAAAAGACCACAGTGAAAAACTTCTCAAAAGCCGACTTCACACTTCTAAAACTAGTGTGGTCTCCTTTAAGGCCCCTGAGCCAGTGGTAAACATTACTCAAACCGCTGAATCACTTACAAATGCCTTCTACCAGCACCTACAGGACTGCATGGATCAGGCAATCCCAAACAAAACTAAGACTCTTTGTACCAAAGGCAAGCGTCCAGTCTGGTGGACCCCAGCCATAAACAAGCTCTACAACAAAAGGAGGAAGCTACTACAAGATAGAGCAAAATCCTTGAAAGGTAAGACAACTTTGATCATTATAAGTAAAAAACTAAGAGCTCTCATAAAATCATCCAAGGCAAATTTTGAGAGAAAAATCGCCAAGGACTCAAAAGACAATCATAAGGCCTTCTTTAGCTATGTTAGAAACCTAGGAGGAAACTCCCAGATATGCTCAGAATTAGTTCAAAATGATGTGAAGATTACTGAACCTACACACATTGCCAACATACCGGCTGACAGGTTCAGTGCAAACTTCTCTCCCCCCTCCCCCCCAAAAGGAGAGATATCTATACCAGAGGATTGTAGCCCCCCAAACATCTCCAACGCCCAGGTGAGAACTGCTCTCTCCAAAGCAAAAAACACAGCATCCATGGGACCGGATGGTGTCCCCGGCTGTGTGCTCCACGAACTCAATGAGGAATTAAACCCGCAGTTAGGACAGCTGTTTAATCTTAGCCTCACCTCAGGATACATACCCAAGGAGTGGCGCACGGCGACTGTGGTCCCACTTCACAAGGGCGGTGCCTCCACCGACCCTGGAAATTACCATCCCATTAGCTTGACAAGCCTTATCTGCAAAGCCATGGAGAGGATCATAATGGAACTCATAAATAAAGACATAGGGAACTTGCAGACTTTGGATCCAACCCAGTTTGGCTTTGTCAAAGGCAGATCATGCCTTTTAAACTTGGTTGACTTTTTGAGACAGTCACCAAGGCCATTGATGAGGGAAAGACAGTCCATACAGCCTACCTTGACCTGGCAAAGGCCTTCCACACAATACCCCACTCAGGTATCATCGAAAAACTCATCAGCTTGAATGTAAACCCATACATCACAAGATGGGTTGCAAACTGGCTAAGTGACAGAACCCACAGGGTCAGAGTTGCTGGAGCCATGTCAGACTCAAAGCCTGTCACAAGTGGTGTCCCACAGGGCTCAGTCCTGGGTCCACTCTTGTTCGGCATCTACTTTTCTGAAGTACAAGCAAACACAGGAGGGTTATGGCTGACAAAGTTTGCAGATGACTGCAAACTGGCCATAGTCGAAAACACATCTGACACAGATATCCTTCAGAAGGGCCTCACAGAAACGGATAACTGGTGCCAGAGCCATGGCCTAAAGTTAAATGCCAAGAAATGCATCGTCATACCCTTCGGGAAAAACAAGGTTACCCCTAGCTACCATATAGGTGGCAATCCACTGAGCACAGAAGAAGTCATCAGGGATCTGGGGACCCAGGTTGACAGTAGCCTTTCGTTTGACACTCATGTTGCTAAAGTAGTTAGGAAAACCTTCTACATTGCCCACCTGATCATGAAGGGATTCACATCTAGATCAAGGGAGTTCATCGTCCCCCTGTACTCATCACTCATTAGACCTATGATTGAGTACAATGCCCCATTCGGAATGTATCTGACCCAACACCTGCAGCAGCTGGAAAGGCCCCAAAAGTTCCTCACCAAAAGGATAAAGGGTCTCAAAAATATGTCTTATGTTGCCCGACTGAAAGAACTCCAGCTCTATTCAGTCTCATACCGCTTGCTCAGAGGTGACCTGTGCCTGACATATAAGGCCATGTCAAACCCTGATTTGATGAATATGCTTCACCTCAAAAATCTAGATCCCTCAGAACCACAAGGGCGGAGACTTAAACCTTGACACGGTTATTAATAGAACGTGCTGGAGGGACAGATTCATCACCCAGAGACTCCCTATGCTGTGGAACAAAATCCCGGTACATGTGAGGCAGAGCACCTCGCTGGCCTTGTTCAAGAGGAATCTTGACCAATGGATGGGGGATCGCAGATATACCCCAGGGATTACTTCAGTGTCACTGCTTGACAGAGGCACAGCAAAATAATAGGCATAGTTTTATTCAAACTAAAGGGGTGGCGAAAGCCAAATAACTATAGGCAAGGCTTATAAATGCCCTTGGGCAGATAGCCTAGTATGAACCTATGAACCTATGAACCTATGAACCTATTAGGATCTCTGTTTAACCACATCCTCTGGACTGGCTTTGCCCCAGTAGAGTGGAGGATGGTAACAGTGATCCCTCTGCATCATGGGGATCCATCTACTGACACAGAAAATTACAGATGAGAGTAAACTGACCCAGAAGAGTACAGATGAGAGTAAAACAGTGTATACCACTTATCGTGACCTAGTCAAAGCATTTGTCACAATTCACCACTCAAGTGTTATAAATAAACTCACAAAACTGGCCATAAATCCATACTTCAGCAAATGGATAGCCATTTAGCTCAATGACAGGAGACATGTGGTTAATGTGGGTGGATCCAGATGCAGTAAGAAGCCAGTTATTAGTGGTGTGCCACAGGGTTCAGTTCTGGGACCACACCTGTTCTGAATATACTTCTCTGAAGTCAAGGCTAATTTGAAAGGCCACTGGATGACAAAGTTTGCCTATGACTGCAAACTTGGGCCAATCACTGAATCCCCAGTGATGTAGATATCCTTCAAAAGCATCTAGATCAGACAAATGATTGGTGCCAGAACCACTTAATGTAATAAAATCAATTATCATACATTTTTGGAAGTCAAATACCTCTACAAATTACAACATAATTAACACAACTTTAAGAGTAGACTCAGAGCTGAGAGATCTAGATGCACAGATAGCTAGCAGCCTGAATTTGACCACCATGTCTGCACAGTGATGAAGAAGTCTTTCCCTGTGGCACAACCTACAAGTAAATATATGACATCTAGATCCAAGGAAATTATAGTCCTACTGTACTCAGCCATCGTTAGACCAATAATCGAGTACAGTATGCCATCTGGGGTATACTTGACTAGGCATTTGCAGCAGCTAAAACAACCTCGGAAGTTACTCACAAAGAAAGTACAGGGTATAAACAGCATGTCCTATGTAAACAGAATAATGACCATTAAGGAGTGACCTATGTTTGTCCTACAAGACACTCACAAATCCAGCCCTGATACAGCTGCTACAGATCTGTAAGTCAAACACCAAGAGGATCACCCTTATCTAGGGGTCGAAACGTAGTCAACAACTTAAACAAAACATGTTAAAGAGGCAGCTATGCTTCTCAGATAGTGCACCTTCTTTGGAACTGTTCCAGTTCATGTTATACAGAGCCCTTCCCTGGCCCACTTCAATGCATTTTGGATCAATGGATTGTGAATCACAAATTCGCACCTGAGATAGTGCCTATGTCTCTTATGGACAGGTGCAGTCTATAAGATGTTCAAGGCATAGGCACAAATCCATGTCATCGTCTTGCCCTTAGGGGGTAATTTATTAGGTAAAATCAGGTTATATTGGCTAGGCTTGTAAGGGCTTTTAAGCTGTTAGCCTAATAATCTCTCATGAACCTATTAACCTATGAATCACTGGTCACCTTCATCTCAGTGATGAGGCACCTACTACCAGAACATTGTCTGAGTTCTGTCCTTTACCCACTTGACTATTCATTTTACCATATAGGGATCTGTTTGTAATGCATTTACTTTACTATGTTAGCATGGGATATGGGATCAAAGGCCTTGCCCAGGTCAGGGTATGCCATGGGGACAGCATGGAGACTATCAATATTTTTTGTTAGACTTTAAAAGAAGTTCACCAGATTCAGAAGATAGGGGTCATCCCTTAATGAGAAAGCATATGATGGGGACAGCATGGTGACTATCAATAATTTTTGTTATTCTTTCAAAGACGTTCACCAGGTTCAGAACACATGGGTCACTCTTAAAGAGAAAGCTAAACTGACATGGGGTTCTAGCTTGATGAAAGTTTAATGATGTAGTTAATCACAGGTTAGTACTAGGCGAACTACCCTTGTGAGCCTAGCCAATTATCCCGTGTGAGACTCAAACCCTGAACCTTGTGGTTGTAAGGCAAACACCTTAACCATTAGGCCACCCCATAATGTATTCCATGGCTTTGCCCAATATGATTTGCTAGCCTAATTTGGCCTATCATGGTTAGTGGTGGGGCCACCCTTGTGGAGTGACATCACCACTTCTGTGTGCCTAGCCTCAGGGACAAAGCCAGAGGCTAAGCTCACATTAAATAGTTTAAAGAGCACTCCTGCAAGAGCTTGTTTAGCACTGTTTAATAAACAGCCAGCTATATTATCCAGGGCCCATGTAGGAAGTACTTTTCATTTTATGGAGCACCTTTACTACATGTTCTTCAGTGATTATGGGGGAGGAGTCTGAGAATTTCAGGGATAAGTGGGCTTTGAATAGTAATCTGTGGGGTGAGGTTTGTACAGAATTTGTTTGCTAGTATGTTGCTAATGTTTACTGGGTTATAGTAGGTAGTGTCATTATGAATAACTTCATTGTAATGTTGGAGGTTATTTCTTATTTTCAAACATAACTGGAGAAGGGTCCATAATTGTCCTTAGTTTCAAATGCTAATCTAAGTTCATGGGTTATCTCAGTAGTCTTAGTACATCATATGACATTCTTAGTTGATTTTTCATGTTATTGATAAGAGGGTTTTTTGCTCTGCTGTGTGTATTAAGGATTGTTTTTCTTTAGTTGTAGAGATTATTAAGGTTGGAGAGCCACCCTTGTGGTTTGCTTTTAAATTCCTCATTATACTTAGATTTGTCTGGATCTGCTAGTTCTATACATTTATCCAGGTGTGCATATAATACTTTTGTGAAGCAACTGGCTGAGCCCATGTCTGGGGTTATACTGCTATAAATGAATTATTACACATTGTTTTAAAATGTAATGGTATTTTTATGTTTGAAGTCCTTTAATTCCATGATACTAATATCTATAGGTTTAGGAATTTTAAAGATGAAGCTTACTGCCTTATGATCCAACTTAACTGGTGAATGAGATACAAAGGAATAGTACATGACAAAGATATATTTATGAGGACCAGATCAAGAATATTATGCCCTGTAGTGGTTTATTAATAATCTGGTCCAGGAAGATTTGTTTGTGAAATCAAATAACTTTAGGGTGTATCCTACATTTGATGTATACATGCTCCAGTTTCCAGATGGGGAGTTGGTCTCCCAGAATAATGGAGTTCTTATTCATAGGGGGTTCCTCTAGCACTTTAGGAACATGGTTGTTAGAGGACATGCAAGGTGTCCTATAATAGTCTGTAAACTGATAACTGGTTCTAATAAAATAAGTAATAAAGGGCCACAGCTCCAAAGGCAAACAAAACTTTAATCTGTGACCGCTTTTGTTCACTCAAATCAAATGAACTTCTTCAGACAAATTCAAACAGTAAAACCCCTCCTTATATAACCAATAAATCACATGACCAATAAAATGCATTACATCACAAGTTTAAAACTGATTGTTAAAAAGCATATACATATTTCTAAAGATATTTACATATACTTTAAAAGAATTTTTAAGCACAAAGTGGAGAATTATTAATATATAAAAAACAATCAAAAAAGTGCATCCATGCAAACCTATAAGTACATAAAATATTATATTATCTTATAACAACATTCTATACTGAATTTCATAAATTCATTCAGTGTAATAAACTTTTAAGCTTGAGTAAACACATAACAGAACACTGCTCATTAAGGCCTGGATAACTATGCGCATTTAAGGTAAGTTGCCGCCGTAACTATTGTCTTTTGAGTAAAAGGGATGTATGCCCACCTCTAGGGCCCTCCATCACCTGGTCAATCACCTTAAATGTAAAGTGGTGTCCAGGGTTGTCCCTAATGTGGTTGGCCAAAGCATTATTTTCTCTGTTTCTATTTATACTATAAATGTGTTCATAGATTCTTTCTTTGAACCTATGATCGTTTTTTCTGATATAAAATACCAGACAGAGTTGACATCTTGCCAAATATACCACACTTTTAGGGTTACAGTCATATCTAGCAGTGAGTGAAAAATGCCTGTTAGCAATTGTATAGTCCCTACCTATGTCTATGTACCTGCAATAGACACAAACTTTACATTTAACCATTCCTGGGTTCCTGTTGTACAATTTATGCCCTTTCTCTAATATATTTTTTAAGTTAGCTCCTTTTCTATACACAACTCTTGGTAGGGCACCCAATTTAGATGTAAGATCTGTGTCTCCCATAAGGATGCCCCAGATTTTTAACAGGGTGCCTCTTATGGACTCACCATAAGGTGTATATGTAGTAATTAAGCTGACAACATATCCATTCTTATCCCTATTGTTATTACTGTGCATTGGCGTATTTATGTCAGCACTGTTACCCTCAGTGGCGGCAGGGCTAAGAATATGAGCTAATAAGGCTGGTGGTCCCAAAATGGGTGAGAAGTGTCCCTCCCTTCTTTTTATTTGGATTTATTCTATGAGTCCCTGCAGTAACACTTCTGGGTAGCCCCTTCTTTCAAACATTTGTTTTAAATTATTGCTTTCCTAACTCTCCTTGTTAATAAGGAGAAATTAATAGTAGGCACTAAACAGCCTATAATTGCAAAGTACCTTGCTAAGGTAAGGGAAAACAGCTCCTGCACTTTACAAAAAAAAAAAAAAAGCACCAAACCAGGCATGTCCCAGGGTCAGCTTCGGGTGATTTCTCCTGTCCACCTGATGAATCTGGGCATACTGTGGCAATGCAGCAATTGCCTCATGTACACAGACAACCCTCTCATCCTACCACCCAACACTACAACCTGTGAGAGATGCACGTACATAGCCAAAATGGAAGAAAAGCTCTCTCCACCAAAGATTGTGCTAGACAGTCAAGAGGAGAAGGTTAACACCCACACTACACCTCAAGCAACACATAGCCCTTCTAAACCCACAACACCAACACCCACATATAACAACACTAAATCCACATATGCAGAGGCCCTTAACTGTAACCTGCCGAAGCAAAAGGACCTCTGAAGCTGAAACGCAAACAAACACCAATCACAACCAAAGTGTCACATAGTTCACAACACCAGTGTGCCACCCAGCAACAGCCTCTAAGGCAAGACAATGTACCTAACACTTTATCATAGGTGACTTTATAGTCTGGCACACTGATGTCCCAGTCACCAGGTTGAACAAGGAGAAAATTACAGTCAGCTGCCTGTCGGGTGCCAGGATCCGCCACTTAACGCATGCACTCAAGTCACTCCACAACAAGTACAAATATGACTCTGTCATTGTCCATGCTGGAGTGAATAACTTGAGATGTACCTCCCTGGACTACATGAAAAGAGACATGGAAGAGCTCTTGGATCATTTATTTATTTATTTATTTTATTTATTTGAAGTTTGTTTACCAGGATAATCCATTGGACCGAATGAGCCCATTTTCAATGGAGTCCTGGGGAGAAAAGCTCCAAAGATACAATGTCAAAAACAAAATGTCAAAAATACAAATAAGAATAAAGTCAATTATAATAAGTGGAAAATAACATCTAACTTAAAGTAAAATATAATAGGTAGAACATAACATCTACTGTTTGATAAGTATCACAGTAGTACATGTAAGCACAAGATAGTATTAAGAAAAACAGGAAATGCAACAGAACTGCAATACAAGAATAACAAATAAGTTTACAATTTTTAATTTCTATATTCAATAGTAAATGTAAGGAGAGAAAGTATTAGTTAAGAATATTAGTTTGTAGGTATGCACAGATAGTATTTACATAAGTGGTTGACTATAGTAGGAGTGTTGCTATAGAAGGGAAGGGATTATAGAATAAGGAGTGTGAAGTAGCTGGAGGAATTTATGCAGAGTGGGTACAGGAGCATTCCCAGTGAGAAGATAGGTGTGAATGGAGGAGAGATTTAAAGATAGGAAGGCTGCTGGTAGTACGGATATGTGATGGGAGGGAGTTCCAGAGGCGGGCCAGGGCAAAGGAAAGTAAGAGTTTACCTGCTGGACGATTAGGTTTATGGAGTTCAAGTAGGTTCTGAGTGTTTGTTCTAAGGGGTCTATTAGGATGGTGTATGGTGAAGGCTGAGGAGAGGGAGGGGCAGAGTGAGGGCTTAAAGATGAGCTTATGAGCTTGAGTTAGTTGAGTGTAAGAAAGATAGTTTGGGAGCTCTAGCCAATTCAGCTTGTGGAGGGCAGTACAGTGGTGAGAGGAGGATCTATGGCCAGAGGCGAATTTAGTGATTTTGTTGTAGCAGGAAGAAAGTTTTGTTTTGGTAGAGGATTTAAGGTTGGTTAGTAGTGGGGCACCATATAGTAGAGAGGGGATGAGGTATGTGGTAGATAGGAGGAATCTGGTAGAAGGGGAGAAGAAGCGTGTGTGCCGGTAGAACATACCAAGTTTCTGATGTGTTTTTTTAATGTTTGTATGTATATGGGAATCAAATGTGAGCTGATTATCAACGAGAGTTCCTAGCAGTTTGACATTGGAGACAATTTCTAGGGATGTATTATTTTGACTGGTTATGAGGAAAGAGTTTTTGTCAATAGTTATGCTTTTTGATGGTGTGAATAGAATCAGTTTGGTTTTAGATGGATTGAGAGCAAGATGATTATCATGGATCCATTTTTCAGTGGTTGTGAAGGCATCCTGAGTTTTTTTTTGAGGGAGGGAATAGAGTTTGCAGCACAGATAATGGTAGAGTCATCAGCGTATTGGACTATTTTAGCATTTGGGATATTGTGGTGGAAGTCATTAATGAAGATATTGAATAATAGTGGACCTAATATGGAGCCTTGAGGTATGCCAGTGACAGTGTTGAGGTAAGAGGAGGTGGATTTCTTCCATTTAACAGATTGCTGCCGATTCGAGAGGTAACTAGAAAACCAACTAATGCAAGAGGGGGAAAGGTGTAGGTTAGAGAGTTTGTTGAGTAACAGGGAGTGGGAGATGGTGTCGAAGGCTTTAGAAAGGTCTAGGAGGAGAGTAGAGACAATATAGTTGGAGTCTCTGGCTTTATTTACAGTTTCAAGGAAGGAGAGAACAGCAGTAGTAGTGCTATGACCGGGTCGAAATCCATGCTGTGTTGGAGTTAATAGGTGATTATTGGTGAGGTAAGGTAGCAGTTGCATGTGTATGCACTTTTCTAGCAGTTTAGAGATGGAGGATAAGATGGCAATTGGTCTGAAGTTGGAAATGGCATTGTTGTTACCTCCTTTGTGGAGGGGAATGATGTAAGCTTTTTTCCAGATTTGGGGTACATAACTTTCTTGGATGGACCGATTTAAAAGTATGCAAATTGGGTAGGCTATGGATTCAGTAGCTGTCTTTAGGAAGAAGGAAGGGATATTGTCGGGAGCGTTAGAGCAAGGTTTTAATTTAAGAAGCAATTTTTTTATAGTACATATGGGTATGGGTTTGGGGGAGAAGAGAGGGTGGTCAGAGGATGAGCATTCAAGATTGGAAGTGAAAGTAGGAGTTGTAGCTGGAGGAGTCGAGTTATTAGAAAATGAGGATGTTAATTTAGATATGGAATCAATAAAGAAGCTGTTAAATTGGGAGGCGAGATTGGTATCACTAATATTTTCATCTGGTTGTGGGTTTTCCTTTTTGCCAGGGTTGAAGAGGGAGGAGATACTATTCCAGAACTTTTTTGGGTTAGTCATATGATTATTTTGGAGGGTAATATAGTAGGATCTGCGGTCAGAATTGATAAGTTTTTTGACTCTGTTGCGGAGTGTTTTGTATTCATTTAGGGAGGCTGGGTTTTTGTCTTTATAGTAGCTTTTTAAGGCTTTATTGCGATGGCGCATGGTAGATAAGGTATCTTTTTTTAACCATGGGAGAGTTTTGTTCTTGATTCTTTTTATTCTAAGTGGAGCTAAGGAGTCGAGGAGGCTTAGAAATGATGTATTAAAATAGGTGACAGCTTCATCTAGGGGTAGTGTATGTAGGGGACTCCAATTGAATTGTTTCAATAATTCAGAGAAGGTGTTTTGGTTGAAGTTCTTTAAGGAGTGCACAGAGATGGTGGTATGAGAAAGCTGTAGAGAGGTAGAGTGACGGTGAGCAAAGGTGGGAAAGTGGTCACTGAGAGGGTCAGGGAGTGTACCACTACTTGAGAATAGGTGAGGGTGTGATACCAGAATCCAGTCTAGGGTGCTTCCACAGGAATGGTCTTTGGAAGGTCTGGTTATTGACTCAATTAACTGGTAAAAGTTATAAAGGTTGATATTTTGAGGATTTGTTGGGCATTGGATAGAGGACCAGTTAATGTTAACATCGCCGAGAATGATAACTTCATTAGTAATGTTGGTGGAGAGCCAAGAGAGGATGTCCTCAAGAGTAGCTATGTTATCACCAGGAGGGATGTAGAGGGAGGCTAAGCATATTGTTTTATGCTTATTAAGATGGAGTAGTGTAAGAAGTAGTTCGGCATTGGCAAATTGGGGAACTGGTTTAGTATAAGAAGTAACTGAGAAGGAGGAGCCATAGAGAAGGGCTACACCTCCTCCTTTTTTGTGTGTTCTATCTTTCCTGATGATATTATAGTTAGGGGGGGTTATTTCTGAGTCTTTTATAGAGGGTCGTAGCCATGTTTCAGATATTGATAGTATGTCTGGGTTATTGAGGAGAAGCCAGGCATGGAGGTTAGGGATTTTGTTACATATACTTTGGGCATTTAAAGCTGAGAAGGTAATGGTTTTTGTGGATGAAGGTGTGTAAGTAGAGTAATTTGGGGGTGTGTTTGTTGAGAAATTTGAGGGATATGGACCTGGGTTAGGGTGTATGTCACCTGACAATAGGGTGGTTATGACCTGGTGAATACAAAGATAAAGGTAGTTGGAGAGTTTGGTATATGGTTTTAGGGTTGTGTAGTTATCTAGAGTAGTGCAGGAAGCACAAGGGTTAATATTTTTGTAGGTGGATATAAGTTTAAAATGGAAGAGTAAGGAGGGGTTGCAGGGGTATAGATGAGGGCTTATGAGGGTGGAAGAGTGTATGAATTGTTTTGGGAATGGGCTAGTTATGTGATAGTGAGGGGAGTGAGTGGGGCCCATCATGTGGCCCAGGCAGATATGACCCTAGCCCTGAGTAGCATCCTGCCTTCACCCAGAATGATACCACAATATAAGTTCAAAATGATTGACTTCAACAATTGGCTAAGTGTCTGTCTGCCTGGGACAACAGGATTGACAGACCACGATGCTTTGCCAGAGATGGCCTGCACCTGTCGCCCCTGGGATTCAGGTCACTGGCTAAGGCCCTATAGTGCCTTTTTTAGGAAAAGTTCAAAGGACAAAACCACCACTGTAACAGGTACAAGCATGCAAAATCTGAAGGTAATGCTACTCAATGCTAGAAGTCTAAACCTCAAAATGCACTCTCTCGAGGCACTCCTAAAAATGGAGAACATCGACATCTGTGCAGTAACTGAGACCTGGTTCAAGGCTCTAGAGCGCACCCCTGCAATACCAGGCTACAACTCTTACCACACTTTTCGGCCACCAAATCAGGACCGAAACACTAAAGGTGGAGGAGTGTCAATATTCACCAAGGATATTCACACCATCAGGCTAGTTGCCCAACACAATGCATCTGAAATTCTCCAGGTGCAACTAACACTAGGTAAGACTGCAATCCAAATTGTAGCTTGCTACAGATCCCCACCATACCTCAAGATTCCCACTACACCTTTCTAAACATACTGGAAAATATTAAGATAGAACCAAACACCCTAATACTGGGTGATTTTAACTACCCTGCCATTAACTGGGAAAACTACTCATGTACCAACACCTTTGCCCAACGGTTCTTGGAATTCATAAATTCCAACGCCTTGGATCAACTAATCCATAGTCCCACCAGGGGCTCCAATATCCTAGACCTGGTCATTACCAACATGGTAAATCGATTCTCCACACCTATGGTCACCCCCTCATTAGTCTGGTCTGACCATAAGCTAATCACCCTTAACATCCACATCCAACCCCCACCCCCCAGTAAGGAAACCTCCATAAGAAACTTCTCCAAAGCCAACTTCATGCTACTAATGTCAGAAGTGACAAACTTCATGACACCCATGCAGACGGGAACTGAAAGTTCAACTGCTGAATCCTACACTAAGGCACGGTACGAGCACATCCACTCATGCATGAATCGTGCCATCCCAAATAGAACCAAGATGCTCTCATCCAAAAAAAGGAAACCAATCTGGTGGTCCCCTGCCATAAACAAACTTTACAACAAAAGGAAGAAACTGTTGCAGAGAAGAGGAAAATCCCAGAATGCAAAAAACTCCCTTACCAGCCTCAGTAAGAAACTGAGATCCCTCATAAAATCCTCAAAAGCTAGTTACGAAAATAAAATAGCCAAAGATTCCAAAGACAACCACAAGGCATTCTATAACCATGTCAAGCGTCTAAATGGCAATGCTCAGATCTGCTCTGAGCTAATACAGAATGGCATTAAATATACTGATCCCAAGGATATTGCCAATATCCTGGCAGATCGATTCAGTGCCAACTTCACCCCACTCTCACCCCCTAAATGACCCATCTCAATACCAGAAGTTTGCCAAATTCCAGTAATAACAACCACACAGGTAACAAATGCACTCTCCAAAGCTAAGACTACGGCATCCATGGGACCAGATGACACCCTGGGCTGTGTACTACATGAAATACAATATGAACTGGCACCTCACCTAAGTGTCATGTTTAATCATAGCCTCACCTCAGGTTTCGTGCCCACTGAGTGGCGCAGAGCTACACTTACCCCACTCCACAAGGGGAGGATCCACCTTGGATCCCAGAAAACTACCATCCCATCAGTCTGACAAGCCTTATCTGCAAGGCCATCGAGCGTATTATCATGGAACTTATAAACAAAGATATTGGCAACCTTCAAACACTGGAACCCACCCAGTTTGGGTTCGTGAAGGGCCGATCTTGTCTCCTGAACCTGACTGACTTCTTCAAATCAGTCCCCAGAGCCATGGACAAGGGTAAGGTGGTCCACATAGCCTATCAAAACCTTGCCAAGGCCTTTGACACCATCCCCCATTTTGAAATCATAGATAAACTTACTAACTGGGCATTAATCCCTACCTTATCCAATGGGTTGCTAACTGGCGTACTGATAGAACCCACACTGTAAAAGTAGCCGACTCCAAATCCTGCTCCAGACAAGTGACAAGTGGAGTACCTCAGGGTTCAGTCCTGGGACTGCTCTTGTTTGGCATCTACTTCTCTGAAGTACAGGCCAACACTAAGGGACTCTGGCTAACAAAGTTCACAGATGACTGCAAACTGGGTGCCATCACTGAATCCTCAAATGATGTGGATACTCTACAAAAGGGCCTTACAGAAACAGATGCTTGGTGCGAGAGCCATGGGTTTAAGCTCAATGCCAAGAAATGTATAGTTATCCCCTTTGGGAAAAAACATGTATCCATGAATTACCATATAGGTGGCAGTACACTAAACACTGTAAATGTGATAAGAGACTTAGGGACACAGGTGGACAATGGTCTCACCTTCGATAACCGTATCACCACAACAGTCAAGAAATCCTTCTATGAGGCACACCTCATCACTAAGGGCTTTTCATCCAGAAAAAAGGAGGTCATTGTCCCACTGTACTCATCCCTCATTAGACCCATTATAGAATACAACACCCTGTTTGGTATGTACCTCTCAAGACATCTGCAACAACTGGAAAGGCCACAGAAATACCTCACTAAAAGAATCACAGGCCTAAAGCAGATGCCCTACTCTGACCGCCTTAAAAAACTCCAGCTATACTCTGTCGCATATCGTCTACTCAGAGGCGATCTCTGCTTAACATACAAGGCCATGTCAAACCCAGAGCTGTTGGACATGCTACACTTAAAGAAATCCCAATCCTTCAGAGCAACACGCTCCAGGGATCTAAACCTTATCATCACAATGAACAAAACATGCTGGAGGGATAGGTTCCTGACCCAGAGACTCCCCAGACTCTGGAATAGATTGCCCATACATGTCAAGCAAAGTGCCTCTTTGACCCTCTTCAAAAGGAGCCTTGATGATTGGATGGGAGAAAGGAAATTCACCCCGGGGATCATGTCACTCACCCTGCTAGACAGGGGTCCAGGGAAGTAAACAGTGTGGGAAGAAATAGCCAGGGAATTGTTATGGCTAGGCTTGTATAGGCCCTAGGGCTGATAGCCTAGTACCAACCTATGAACCTATGAACCTATGAACAAGGCTGAGGCAACAACAAAGTAGTGGCCACAGTAACAGCACAGAGGCACTCACCTGCCATTCCCTAGTTTAGTCCCAAAGTAGATAGACCTGTGAATATTAATGCAAACAGCATTATGCATGTTGTTTGAAATGAGCTGTCCATACTTCAGTTGTATGAATACATGTCATTAGACTTATGTTCATCATCCTCACCCTCGGTGGATGTGTGTTCTTGGCTCAATTCTGCTGCTGTAAATAAACAAAAATACACAAATGTGCATGCTACAGCAATATGCAGTGATTATCTCTATACCCAGACATATAATGGATAAAAAGACATAGCTGTTTGGCCTGGAACTCAAGCTTCAAACCCATCCTCGGTAGATGTGTTGTTCTCCTCTTGTTGCATGCACTGAGGCCAGAAATATTGTGATGTCATTGGGGGTTCAGTGGTGGTCTACCATTAGTGGCATCTCTTGATCTCTCATAACATCTCAATCTGTTGGCTGCTTGAAGGATCATGTTTGAACTGAGTCAACTACAGGCATCATAGGATCAGGTGTGGCCTCCAAATGCGTTGATATTGTTGGTGAGGTCAGTCCAGAGTTTATGTCTCTAAACTGCATAGCCAGAATGACTTAGGAGTCTCTGCCTACATTGCCAGAGAGCATAAATTATGATTTCATTTTCCTTGGGGGGGGGGGGGGGGGTTGTCAACCCTAGGACACCTGGCCATCTGAAAGATAGTGATACTCACATGACAATATTCCTGTGTGACCACATTTATGCAACTGAGTCTGCGACTAGTGTATGTAATCATAAACAGTAAGCATTCCTGTGCAATGCAAATGTCTGTATAACACTGCCTGTGACAAATACTAATGTGACATTTAAAAAGTGACAACAATGCCTTTATACATAACATTTGTAAAATCAACATAACTTGCAATATCTATAGAGTCTGCAAGTGAGATTAGAACCCTTCACACTACATATATGTTAAATGGAGGTCGAAAGATGGCAGCATCATGCCACAGTGGTCTGCATGGCTTTCACATGATAATCCTGCAGTAAGTAACAATTGAACAACTTATACAAAACTTAAGAAAACCTTAGGATCCATAAGCAGGCCAAAGACGGTATGGGTCCTTAGTATATTGAGCCAGTAGCGATAACACCTTTGTTAAGAAGCATCATTGAAGAAAAATCCATAGCAGCAACAGCACGTTTTTAACAGTTTTGTTAGGAAATGTGAATTAAGAAATAGCCATAATATCAACATAACGTAGTACATGCAGATAGTGTCAGAATCCATAGGTTTCTGGAGTTACACCACAGAGTGCAAGGAATTACCAGTAAGAATTGCAGATGATCCATAAATCTGCCTTTGTATACTGTTAACGTTTCTAATGGAAGTCTATCTATACAACTGCATATGGGATTGAAACCAATTATTTAAAATAGCAACAACAGTATACATAAATTTCAAACCAACATCACTCCAGTAACTTACAACAACTTATATTAAAGATAACATTTTGAGTAAAAAATAATTTAAATAGGTACATTTGAAAATGATTGAGTTGAAGAGATTTAATAATCACCAAAACAAAAGTGTTACCAACTGCCAATGTACTTCTCACTCCGAATCACAGAATCAAAGTACAGCTAATGTGCACAAACCTTTAAGTACCTTTTACACTACACATAATTAATGAGGTTCATTGAAATTCAAGTATTTGAAAATCCATTTGTGCACCTCAGTGTAAACTGGCTTCATGTGCTGTAACACGCAGGTGTTCTGCATAAACACCCAAAAGGTATTGACAAATGGTGCCATGTGTAGCATGTGCCCCTTATATCTCCCAGTCATCTGATAACATGAGATTATCACCACTTTGAAAAACTGATTTCAATATATTTATAGATCAGACCATTTCTAACTGTGAACTGAGTAGTACTCACTGAGCATTTCTCTGTCTTTGAATTTTTTCAGATTTTCCCCATTTGTGGATCATGACAGCTACTTCAAGGAGGCTGAAACATGTCTGTGCACCTAAATGGACTGATGAGGAGACAACCCAGATGTGGACTGTTTACACCAGACTGGAGCAGAGAATGAAAACCAGACCCAGGAACTTCATCTTGAAAGATATATGTAACTGGATCGTGAAAGAGCACTGCAAATGGATAGGGGTCTACCACAATGGATTGTAGGTTCATCACCACTGTGATGATATGCATCATAGGGAATGCAGTGAAGCTTCAAAGGAGGGTTGTTGAGGTGTGAATGCAACCCATAAAACTACAGTGTCACTATTCTACACATACATGAACATTCCTACAGAATTTTGAGATATATCTGTTGTATATATATATATATATATATATATATATATATATATATATATATATATGGTAACTGCTGTCAGTATTAGTGTGGGTTTGATTCCCATGCTGTTAATTTATTTACAATGTTTATAATACTCATAATTTTAACCTATGTAGATGTACATATGTTTTGCAATATCTAATAACATAATTTCACATAGCCACTGTCCTCATTCATCAATAACACCTATAGCACTTAGGCCGCAGATAATTGAGCACTGTGTCATTTTCCATTATACTACCTCAGTATTGCCTATTGCATCATTACATATCAGAATGAAAACGCATAGATAACTTCTTGAATTCATTACTCCTAATAAAGTAAACAGTCATGTTTATTTAAGACAAAGAGGAATACCTGTCTGTTTACAGATATCATTTATGTGTTGATAGCTGTTATGTCTTTACAATAAAATGTCCAATAATAGTTTGTAGTTTCTGTATTCTTCTGTTCTTTGAAGGAATTTCTAATAAATATCTGCACTACCTATTTGTTAAAATAAAACCTGTGCTACCTGTTAGCTTGGTCTGTAAGGAAACTGGCTAATATACCTACATTTTGGCATGCTGTGGGTTCCAACCCATTTAGGGGAAAAATATCTGAAATTGTTATCTAGGCTTACTTCACCCATCGCATTTTACTGGAGAAGCATATCGTAATAATTGGCATTAATGTTTATGTTGGGCACTGTTATGATTAAATGTCATCAAATTCCTATGAATATGCTAATAATCTGTAATGCTATGCTAACATTAGCTTTGTTACAGCAGGGTTTGTAGAGCAGTGCCTGTTTTTTTAATAAAAACATGTGCTAGCTGTTAGCTCAGCTTGTAAGGAAACAGGTCAGCAAGCTTACATTTTTGACATGCTGTGGGTTCCAAAACAGGCCAGCATGCCTACATTTTGGCATGTTGTGACTTTCAGTCCACATGGGAAACATATCTGAAACTGTTATCTTGGTTTAATTTCACCCACGACATTTCTTTATACAAGCATATTCCACCTGTTGATATTATCGCACATTTTGAGTATAGTTGCTAATAACTTGGATATTCATCAAATTCCTACAAACATATTCACAATCTGTAATGGTCCATTAACATCAACTTTTTAACAGCTGGTTCAGTAAAGCTTGCTGCACACTATTATATGTCTGACCAATGCTTTTGTTTATTGCATACTTTGTAAAAGTGCTATCAAGTTCTGTCTCATAATTAAATTTTACATTAAATACAAGAATACCATCATCCTCATCTTTTGAGTGAGTGGAAAGGGCAGACTAACAGAAATGCAGAATAGAGATGTGTGTACAGTGTATATAAAAAGTGTACACACCCCTGTTAAAATGTCATGTTTTTGTGATATAACAAAATGAGACCACAATAAATAATTTCAAATGTTTTCCCACCTTTAAAGTGACCTATAACCTATACAATTCAATTGAAAAAATAAACAAATCTGTCAGGGGAAAAAATATAAAAAATAAAAAATGTACAATAAGCTGGTTGCATAAGTGTGCACACCCTTAAACTAATACTTGGTTGAAGCACCTTTAGATTTAATTACAGCATTCAGTCTTCTTGGATAGGAGTCTATTAGCATGGCACATCTTGACTTGGCAATATTTTTCCCACTCTTCCTTGCAAAAGTGCTCCAAATCTGTCAGATTGTGAAGGCATCTCTTGTGCAAGGCCTCTTCAGGTCATCCCACAGATTTTCTATTGGATTTAGGTCTGGGCTGTGGCTAGGCCATTCCAAAACTTTAATTTTCTTCTGGTGAAGTCATTCTTTTGTTGATTTGGATGTATGCTTGTGGTCATTGTCGTGTTGAAAGGTGAAATTCCTCTTCATCTTCAGCTTTCTATCAGATGCCTGAAGGTTTTGGGCCAGATGTGACTGGGATTTGGAACTGTTCATAATTCCCTCCACTTTGACTAAAGCCCCAGTTCCAGCTGAAGAAAAGCAACCCCAGAGCATGATACTGCCGCCACCATGCTCACCATGGGGATGGTGTTCTTTTGGTGATACAAAGTATTGTTTTTGCTTCAATTTTGTGCCAAATGTACCTTTTGGAATTGTGGCCAAAATATTCAGCCTTAGTCACATCAGATCATAATACATTTTCCCACATGCTTTTGGGACACTTGATGTATTGTTTTGCAAATTTTAGCTGGGCCTGTATGTTTTTCTGTGTAAGAAAACACTTCCATCTTGCAACCCTACCCTATAGTCCAGATATATGGAGAACATGAGAGATTGTTGTCACACGTTCATAGGTTCATAGATTCATAGGTAGGTACTAGGCTATCGGCCCAAGGGCCTAAATAAGCCTAGCCAACAAGGTTCCCTGGCTTACACCACCCAAGAAAGTTATTTTCCTGTGCCACTGATGAGCACAGACACAGAAGTGATCCCCGGGGTGTATTTCCTATTTCCCATCCACTCATCAAGATTTTTCTTGAAGAGTGCTAATGAAGAACTTTGCTTGACATAGATGGGTAGCCTGCTCCAGACTATGGGAAGTCTCTGGAACAGGAATCTATCTCTCCAGCATGTCCTGTTAATTGTGGTGACAAGGTTTAGGTCCCTAGAGTGTGTAGCTCGGAGGGATTGGGATTTCTTTAGGTGTAGCATGTCCAACAGCTCTGGGTTTGACATAGTTTTATATGTTAGGTAGAGATCACCTTGGAGTTGGTGATATGCTATGGAGTAAAGCTGGAGTTTTTTGAGATGGTCAGAGTAGGGCATTTGTTTGAGGCCAGTAATCCTCTTTGTGAGATACTTCTGTGGCCTTTCCAGCCACTGCAGAGGTCTTGTGAGGTACATTCCAAAAGGGGTGTTGTACTCTATAATGGGTCTAATTAGTGTCGAGTAGAGGAGAACAATGACCTCTTTTTTACTGGATGAGAATCCTTTTATGATGAGGTGTGCCACGTAGAAGGACTTCCTGAATACTGTGGCGATGTGACTATCAAAGGAGAGACTACTGTCCACCTGGGTCCCACGGTCTCTTATCACACATTTGGTGTTAAGTAGATTGTTGCCTATGTGGTAGTTCATGGGTACAGAGTTTTTACCAAAGGTGATGACACTGAACATTTTGGCACTGAGCTTGAGGCCATGGCTCTGACACCAGGCATATGTTTCAGTGAGGCCCTTCTGTAGGATGTCCACATAATTTGGGGACTTGACTGTGGCTCCTAGTTTGCAGTCATCTGTGAACTTCTTTAGCCAGAGGCCTTCTGTGTTAGTCTGTACTTCAGAGAAGTAGATACCAAACAAGAGAGGTCTGAGGACTGAACCTTGTGGTACTGCACTTGTCACTGGTTTAAGGTCAGATTTGGAGTCTGCAACTTTTACGGTGTGGGTTCTGTCAGTGAGCCAGTTGGCAACCCATCTTGTGATGTATATACCTAGTTTAGTGAGTTTAGCTATAATTCCAGAATGGGGATGGTGTCGAAAGCCTTGGCAGGGTCAATATAGCCTGTGTGAACCACCTTACCCTCATCTACGGCTTTGGTGACTGCCTCAAAGAAGTCGATCAGGTTCAGGAGGCATGATCTGCCTTTCACAAAGCCGAACTGGGTGGGATCCAGAGTTTGGAGGTTACCAATGTCTTTGTTAATGAGTTCCATGATGATGCATTCCATGGCCTTGCAGACCGGGCTCGTCAGGCTAATAGGGCGATGGTTCATGAGATCAATGGTGGCTCCCCCTTTGTGTATTGGGATAACTGTTGCTGTGTGCCATTCAGTGGGCACAAAGCCTGATGTGAGGCTATTATTGATCATGGTGCTTAGGTGGGGAGCCAGTTCGTTCTTAAGTTCATGTAAAACACAGCTTGGGATGTTGTCCACTCCCATGGATGCTGTGTTTTTGGCTTTAGAGAGTGCAGCTTTTACCTGCATAGTTGTGATTACAGGGACTCTGCATTCTTCCTGTATAGATATGGGCCCTTTAGGGGGTGGGGGGTGGAGTAAAGTTAGCACCAAACCTATCTGCCAGGATGTTGGCAATATCAGTTGGTTCTGTAATTTTTGTGCCGTTGTGCTGTAACTCAGAGCAGATCTGGGTGTTGCCATTGAGATTCTTGACATAGCTATAGAATGCTTTGTGGTTGTCCTTAGAGTTAATAGAAATTTTGTTTTCATAGCTAGCTTTGGAGGTTCTTATAAGGGATCTCAGCTTCCTACTGAGGCTGACCAGGGAGCTCCTCCACTCACGGGATTTTACTCTCTTTTGCAACAGTTTCTTCCTTCTGTTGTACAGTTTGCTTATGGCAGGGGACCACCAGATTGGCTTCCTTTTTTTGGAGGATAGCATCTTGGTTCTGTTTTGAATAGTATGATCCATGCACTCGTGTAAGCACTTATAGAGTGCATTTGTGTAGGATTCAGCAGTTCTAACTGTATTGTCCATCTGCATGGGTGTCACGAAATTCACCACTTCTGTCGTAAGAAGCATGAAGTTGGCTTTGAAGAATTTTTTTTACCGTGGTCTCCTTAATAGAGGGTAGGGGCAGGATGTTGATATGAAGGGTGATTAGCTTATGATCGGATTGGACCAATGAGGAGTTGACTTCAGGTGTGGTAATGACTAGGTCTAGGATATTGTTGCCTCTGGTGGGGGTGTGAATAAGCTGATCCAGGGCACTGGAGTTTATGAATTCCAGAAAGAGTTGAGCTAAGGAGTTGGCACATGATTAGTTTTCCCAGTTAATGGCAGGGTAGTTGAAGTCACCCATTATTTGGGTGTTTGATTGAACCCTAATATTTTCCAGTACATCAAGAAAAAAGGAGTGGGAATCCTGGGGCATGGTGGGGGATCTTTAGCAAGCTACAATTTGGATTGCAGTTTTGCCCAGAGTTAGTTGCACTTGGATAACCTCGGATGCATTATGCTGAGCAACTAGTCTGGAGGTGTGGATATCCTTAATGAATATGGACACACCTCCGCCTTTGGTATTTCGGTCCAGGTTACATGGCCAAAAAGTGTGGTATGGGTTATAGCCTGGTAGTGCAGGGGGGCTCTCTGGAGCCTTGAACCAGGTCTCAGTCACTGCACAGATATCAATGTTTTCCATTTTAAGGAGTGCCTCGAGTGAGTGCATTTTGAGGTTTAGACTTCTAGCATTGAGTAGCATTTCCCTTAGTTTTTGCTTGCCTGTTCCTGTTATGGTGGTGAATTAGTTATTTGAACCTTGCCTAAAAAAGGCACTATAGGGGCGGCAAGAGCCTTACCCAGCATCCAGAATCCCAGGGCCGACCAGTGCAGGCCATCTCTGGCAAAGCATCATGGTCTGTCGACCATGTCATCCCAAGCAGACAAATACTGGACCCCCTTAGAATGACACCAGAAGCTTAGCCAATTGTTGAAGTCGATCATTTTGTCCTTGTACTGCGGTATCATTCTGGACGATGGCAGAATGCTACTCAGGGCTAGGGTCATACCTGCCTGGACTACAAGATCGGAGAGCTCTTCCATGTCTCTTTTAATGTAGTCCAGGGAGGTATGTCTCAGGTCATTCACACCAACATGGACAATGACAGAGTCATATTTGTACTTGCTGTGGAATGACCTGAGTGCGTGGGTTATGTGGCGGGTCCTGGCACCTGACAGGTAGCTGCCTTTAGCCTTCTCCTTGTTTAGCCTGGTGAGTGGGACATCAGTATGCCTGACTATAGAGTCAGCTATGACTAGTGTGTTGGGTACATTGTTTTGCCTTATTGGCTGTGGTTGAGTGGCACACTGAGTCTGTGGGCTATGTGTCATTTGGGTTGTGTTGGGGGATGGAGGTTGCTTGTGTTTCTGCTTTGGAGGTCTCTGTTGCTTAGACAGATTATTATTGAGAGCCTCTGCAAATGTTTTTGTGTTACTATGTGTGGATTTTGGTGGTGTGGATTTAGTGAGACTATGTGATGAGTGTGGTGCAAATGTTTACCTTCTCCTCTTGACTGACAAGTTCAGTCTTGGTTGGAGAGAGCTTTACCTCCAGTTTAGCTAGATAAGTGCATCTCTCACAGGTTGTAGTGTTGGGTGGTAGGAGGAGAGGGTTGTCTGTGTGCATGAGGCAATTTCTACATTTCCTCAAGATGCCTGGATTCATCAGATAGACAGGAGAGAACACTGAGAGCTGACCCTTGGATATGCCTGAATAAAAAAATATTTTCCTCTAGATACGTGAGGAAAGTGAGTACACGAGCTGGTTTTTTCTAAGCAAGTGAGAAAAGTAAGTATAAAAACTGTTTTCCTCTAGGTAATAAGGAAGGTAGAATGCTATAGTAATTAGTAGCTTATTCATAGGTTCATAGGTTCATAGGTTCATACTAGGCTATCTGCCCTACGGCATTTATAAGCCTAGCCAGAATGTGTTTGGCTTTCACCACCCATTTTAAATTAATTTTGCTATGCCCTTTTTTGAGGTTAGTATAATGTGCCTCTGTCTAACAGTGACACAGAAGTGATACCCGGGTTAAACCTACGATCTCCCATCCACTCATCAAGATTCCTCTTGAAGAGAGTCAATGAGGGAATCTGCCTAACCTGGACTGGGATTTTATTCCAGAGTGAAGGGAGCCTCTGGGTTATGAATCTGTCCCTCCAGCATGTCCTATTTATTTCAGTGCTGATGTTCAAGTCTCTCGAGCGCATAGCTTGATGGGATTTGGATTTTCTGAGGTGCAGCATGTCCATTTATTCCGGGTTGGACATGGCTTTATATGTCAGGCACAGATCGCCCCTGAACAGGCGGTATGCCACTGAGTAGAGCTGGAGTTTCTTTAACCGGGCAGCATATGGCATCTGTTTGAGCCCTTTGATCCTCTTGGTGAGGTACTTTTGGGGTCTTTCCAGTTGCTGCAGGTATCTGGTAAGGTACATCCCAAAAGGGGCATTATACTCAATTATGGGCCTGATGAGGGATGAGTAAAGAGGCACGATGACCTCCCCTGATCTAGATGTGAATCCTTTCATGATTAGGTGGGCTATATAAAATGTTTTTCTAACCATTTTGGCCACGTGGTTGTCAAATGAGAGACTGCTATCAACTTGGGTCCCCAGGTCCCTAATTACTTCTTCTGTACTTAATGGATTTCCACTTATGTGGTAATTTGTGGGCACTTTGTTTTTGCCAAAGGGGATGACTATACACTTTTTGGCGTTTAGCTTGAGGCCATGGCTCTGGCACCAGTTGTCTGTTTCTATGAGGCCCTTTTGGAGGATGCTTGTGTCAGCTGGAGAGTCGATTATGGCACCCAGTTTGCAGTCATCTGCGAACTTGGTCAGCCACAGTCCATCCGTGTTGGCCTGTACCTCCGAGAAATATATACAGAACAAGAGAGGTCCCAGGACTGAGCCTTGTGTGACGCCACTTGTAACTGGTTTGGAGTCTGACATGGCTCCAGCAATTCTAACCATGTGGGTTCTGTCCTTGAGCCAGTTTGCAACCCATCTAGTGACATAGGGGTTTATATTTAAGCTGGTGAGCTTATCTATAATGCCCGAGTGGGGCATTGTATCGAAGGCTTTTGCGAGGTCCAGGTAGGCTGTGTGGACCACCTTCCCCTCATCAATGGCCTTGGTGACTGTTTCAAAGAAATCAACCAGGTTTAAGAGGCAGGACCTGCCCTTAACAAAGCCGAACTGGGTAGGATCCAGTGTCTGCAGGTCCCCAATATCTTTATTTATGAGGTCCATGATGATCCTTTCCATAGCTTTGCAGACCAAGCTTGTCAGGCTTATGGGGCAATAGTTTCCAGGATCCATTGAGGCACCACCTTTGTGGAGAGGGGCCACTGTTGCTGTACGCCACTCTTTGGGTACATATCCTATAGTAAGGCTGAGATTGAACAGTAGTTTTATGTTTGGGTTTAGCTCTTCTTGGAGTTCATGTAGAACGCAGCCCGGGACACCGTCTGGTCCCATTGATGCTGTGTTTTTTGCTTTGGAGAAGGCGGCTCTTACCTGAGCATCTGAGATGTCAGAGGGGGCAGCACTCTGCTGGGATAGATATTTGCCCTTTTGGTGGGGGGGGGGGAGAAGTTTGCGCTGAACCTGTCAGCTAGGATGTTGGCAATGTCTGCGGGTTCGGTGTATTTTTTGTCATTTTGGAATAATTCTGAGCATATCTGGGAATTCCCACCCAGGTTCCTAACATAACTAAAGAAAGCCTTGTGATTACCCTTAGTGTCCTGTGCAATTTTTCTCTCGAAGCTGGCCTTAGACGATTTTATGAGTGCCCATAGTTTTTTGCTAATACTGATCAGAGATGCCTTCCCTTTTTGGGATTTTGCTCTATCATTTAGTAGCTTCCTTCTTCTATTATATAGTTTGTTTATGGCTGGGGTCCACCAGACAGGACGTCTGCCTTTGGAGGATTGGGTCTTGGTTTTATTTGGGATTGCATGATCCATGCATTCCTGAAGGTGTTCATAGAATGCATTTATAAAGGATTCTGCAGTCTGGGCCATATTTTCCACAAGCCCGGGGGCTTTGAAGGATTCCACCTCGGTTTTGAGGAGTGTGAAATTTGCTTTAGAGAAGATTTTCATTTTGGTTTTCTGGGCAGGAGGTGGGGTCGGGATGTGAATATCCAGTGAGATTAGTTTATGGTCTGATCTTACCAGTGAGGGATACACTTCTGGTCTGGAGCATAGAATCCCCATGTTGGTGATGATCAGGTCCAGTATGTTTTCCCCTCTTGTGGGAGTGGTAAGAAGTTGTTCCGCAGCATTTGAGTTTATAAATTCTAGGAAACTTTGGGCTAGGGTGTTGGAGCTAGAGTAATGCTCCCAGTCTATGTTTGGGTAGTTGAAGTCACCCAATATAATGGTGTTTGGAGAGACCTTCATATTTTCCAGTGTTCTCAGGAAGGCCGAGTGGGGTTCCTGGGTTTGGGAGCGTGGTCTGTCGCAGGCTATAAACTGGAAGGCAGTTTTACCCACTGTTAGTTGCACATGGATAGTCTATGATGCTTCGTGCTGTGCCACCAACCTGGAGGTGTGGGTATCTTTGACGAATATTGATACTCCCCCTCCTTTTGTGGTTCAGTCCAGGTTTTGGGGCCGAAAAGCATGGTATGAGGTATAACCTGGTAGTGCTGGGGTGCTCTCGGGAGCCTTGTACCAGGTTTCTGTTACTGCACAGATATCGATGTTCTCCATGCTAAGGAGAGTTTCGAGTGCGTGCATCTTAAGGTTTAGACTTCTGGCGTTGAGTAGCATTACTCTTAGTTTCTTATCCCTTGTGATACCTATGGAGGTGGGTTTGTCTTTTGAGCCTTGCCTAAAAAAGGCACTATGGGGGTAGCAAGAGTCTTTGCCAATATCCAAAAGCCCAGGGGTGACAGGTGCAAGCCGTCCCTAGCGAAGCATCGTGGCTTGTTGAGCATGTCATCCCAGGCTGAGAGGCATTGGATCCCCTTTGAATGACACCAATACTTAAGCCAATTGTTGAAATTGATCATCTTGCCTTCATACTGTGGCATCATTCTTGGTGAGGGTAAGATGCTACTCAAGGTCAGGGTCATACTGGCCTGGGCCACTTGCTCAGAGAGCTCTTCTATGTCTCTTTTCATGTAGTCCAGGGAGGTACATCTCAGGTCATTCACACCAGCATGGACAATGACTGAGTCATATTTGTACTTGCCTTGGAGTGACCTGAGTGCTTGTGTTATGTGGCGGATCCTAGCGCCCAACAGGCAGCTCACCATGACGTTTATTTAGTGCTCACAAGTTCTGAACAAGTGCTGATCACGAATAAGCAAATTTAAGTGCTAAAACTAAGAATCTGTATCTGTATTAGACGAGTTACAGGACAGAAACAAGTGCAAATGTAGGCTTTTGAATCAGAAAGTTGAGAGAGATGGAAAAGATTGCCCAAATGGCCAATAACTACAATTTCTGGGATAGAACCACTTCTTATGTGGTAGACAGGTTACCTAGTGCTTACCATTACCACTGAAAAGCTAGAAGGCTTCCCTCCAACACAGAAAGGCTTGGGGGGCTCATAAGCTTACATACAGTCCTGGATTCAGCAAATCTGTATCTGGACTACACTAGATAGACGAAAGGTAGAAAACAGGCTTACAGTATTTTTTTTACAGAAAAGTAGCTAAAACAGCAGTAAAACCAATTCACATGCAGTGCAAGCTAGCACACTTGAGTATGTAGCAATATTAGACCAAACACAGTTTAAAAAATGCAATTAAATTAAAAGGGACTAAAAGCAAGTGCAGAAGGAGATTATTAGGTTGAATGTGGTAAAGAGATGGGACTTGGGGAGTGCCCCACATCAAATCTACAGTGGGGTGGGCAACTGCAAAAGCCACCAAATTTAAACTATGAGCCAGAAATAGTGAGGGTGGGTCAAAACACTTTCAGCAGAGATCTGAAAAACTATAAGCAACAATTGACAGTAAAAACTCTAAAACCAAAAAATATACTTAGCTCTGTATATTTCCAGATAGATTGAGAAGCAGTCTCTCAGAATACAGGTTCCAGCAATGAAATGCAGGAAGTTACTAACAGGGCTAATTTTATGCAAGTGATCCTTGAGTTAGATAACACACAAGCTGTAAAAACCAGTTATACCAGCTGAAGACACAGCAGAAAATAGGGGGAGGTGAGGAAAACACTTTCAGCAGAGATCTGAAAAACTATAAGCAACAATTAACAGCACAAACCTCTAAAACCAAAAAATATATATACTTAGCTCTGTATATTTCCAGATAGATTGAAAAGCAGTCTCTCAGAATACAGGTTCCAGCAATGAAATGCAGGAAGTTACTAACAGGGCTAATTTTATGCAAGTGATCCTTGAGTTACTTAACACACAAGCTGTAAAAAACAGTTATACCAACTGAAGATACAGCAGAAAATAGGGGGAATTGGGAAAACATGTTCAGCAGAGATCTGAAAAACTATAAGCGACAATTAACAGTACAAACTCTAAAACCAAAATAATATACATAGCTCTGTATATTTCCAGATAGATTGAAAAGCAGTCTCTCAGAATACAGGTTCCAACAATTAAATGCAGGCTGTTACTAACAGGTCTAATTTTATGCAAGTGATCCTTGAATTAGATAACATACAAGCTGTAAAAAATAATTATTCCAACTGAAGACACTGCAGAAAATAGGGGGAGGTGGGGAAAACACTTTCAGCAGAGATCTGAAAAACTATGAGCAACAATTAACAGTACAAACTCTGAAACTAAAAAAATATATACTTATCTCTGTATATTTCCAGATAGATTGAAAAAACTGTCTCTCAGAACACAGGTTCCAGCAATGAAATGCAGGCTGTTACTAACATGACAAATTTTATGCAAGTAATCCTTGAGTTAGATAACACACAAGCTGTAAAAAACAGTTATACCAGCTGACGACACAGCAGAAAATAGGGGGAGGTGGGTAAAACACTTTCAGCAGAGATATGAAAAACAATAAGCAACAATTAACAGTACAAATTCTAAAACCAAAAAAATATATATACTTAGCTCTGTATATTTCCAGATAGATTTAAAAGCAGTCTCTCAGAACACAGGTTCCAGCAATGACATGCAGGCTGTTACTAACAGGTTTAATTTTATGCAAGTGATCCTTGAGTTAGATAACAATCAAGCTATAAAAAAACAGTTATACCAGCTGAAGGCACAGCCGAAAATAGGGGAGGTGTGGTAAACACTTTCAGCAGGGATCTGAAAAATTACAAACAACAATTAACAGTACAAACACTAATATATATATATATATATATATATATATATATATATATATATATATATATATATATATATATATATATATATATATATATATATATATTTATTTACAGATAGATTGAAAATCAGTCTCTCAAAACACAAAACCAGTACTTGTCAGAAATTCCTTCTGCTCCTTCAGTGTTACTGTAGGTCTCTTGGCAGCTTGCCTGACCAGTTTTCTACTTGTCTTTTCATCAGTTTTGGAGGGACATCCAGTTCTTTGCAATGTCACCATTGTCTCATATTTTCTCCACTTTTTGATGACTGTCTTCACTCTGTTCCATTGTATATCCAATGCTGTGAAAAGGTTATTGTTCCCTTCTTCTGACTGATACCTTTCAACAATGAGATTCCTTTGGTGCTTTGTAAGCTCTCTGAACCATGACATTTGCTGTAGCAGGCAACTGAGTAAATGTCAGGAAAATCCTACTAGGACAGCTGAACTTTACTTGGGGTTAATCAGAGTCTCTTTAATAGATGGCAGGAGTGTACCCAAGAAGACTGAATATTGTAATTAAATTAAAAGGTACTTCAACAAAATATTAGTTTAAGGGTGTGCACAATTAAGCAACCAGGTATTGTATGTTTTTTATTTTTTATATTTTTCCCCTAACAGATTTGTTTGTTTTTCAATTGAATTGTACAGGTTATAGGTCACATTAAAAGTGGGAAATGTTTTGAAATGATTTATTGTGATCTAATTTTTTATATCACAAAAACCTTACATTTTAACAGGGGTGTGTACACTTTTTATATCCACTGCATGTATGTGCTTAGTGATGTGCTCCTTGCCAGGGAACCTTTCTGTGTCCCTTATACGCAGCAACTTGTTGGTTCTGTTCACAGAAGTTCTTTGATACATGCCACTGTCCCAATGTCTGAGGAATGAATGATTTGCATTACTGTTAATGTTTCTGGACAAAGTGCTGACATGAATACATTTTTTCAAACTTTTTACCTACATGAACAACACATGCTCATACTTTGAAATCTTATTCAAGGATCAATATTTGTTGACTATCCCCTATCCATGCAATGTCATAAGTCTTTTCACTGCAATCAGAATGTATATTTTTAGTCAATATGGATTAGTTAGGCAGGTAACTCCCAAACATAGAGTTTGGATGTATAGTGTAGTTGCAGGTTTAAATCTTATGTCCCCCAGTCTGTGTTCAAAGATGTTAAAATCTGTATATTACACTAAAAAATGTGTATGGTGATTATGTAACATTTCCAAAAGAGAACAAGAGTCCAGTACCACAATTAAAGTGCAACAGTCAATTTTAATAACTTGAAAAAGCTAATAAATGAGCGCTTTCATCTGAGACACAGACTTCTTCAGATGAAAGCACTGGTGCCAAAAAGCTAGTTATATACATATTTCCTAATACAATAATTACCAATCAATTAAACAATAAACCTTTCCAATAAATTTTTAAAGAAACATTCTAACATCTACTCTCAGTAGAAAATATATATGTTACATGATATTGCATGTTAGGTTACAAACATCTCACTTCTGCATAATAAAGTGAACATAATAAACAACCAACTATTAAAATTTAAGAATATATGTTATAAAAACATCAAATAAAATCCAACATATATTACATAAAATCCAACATATATTACAGGCTATTGTTCATCGAATACAATCAGCTCTAGCTGTTAAAATAGATTTGATGCTTATGTATTCATTTAAACCTGGTGGTATATTCGCCCTCAGCCTAAGTTGCCATTTAAGCTCTTTATTAAGCAAAAAAGTTTTAAAATTACCCCTTGCCCTGAAATTGTTTTCTTTTACTAAATCAATAATGCCAAACCTGTAACCATTAAAAAACGGACAGATTGAACTATGCTTATATAAAGCATTAGTAACTTTGCCTGTTTTGATGTCATATTGGTGTTCATACATACACTCTTAAAGACCTTTCTGTTTTCCCTATGTAAAATGCACAACATGATTTACATAGAGCTAAATAAACAACCATTTTGGTTTTACAGTTCCCTTTACAGAACCTAACCAAACTATTTAATCCATTGTTTAACTTTATTGGAGGTTCACTATAAATCATAAAATACATATTACAATTTCCACAGGCAGTAGTTGCTCTAAATATTATAGAATTTGTATTAATGTGTTCAAATGTCCTTTAGAAATTTTTACCAACTTTATATGTAAATACAGGTTTGTTTCCAACCCCATTAAAAACTTCTTTATTAGTTTTGAATATGTTCCAATGTGAACTCAAAGTTTGTGTGAACATGTCTGAAAAAGTATCATATTGTATGATACAAGCCCCTTTAAAATTTTTTCTTTCTATCACCTCGGCACTACCCATTATTAGTGGCTGTCCCACTTTGCAAAAGGGAAAATAGATATGTGTTTAATTGTTCTTTCTTTTCAAATATTGGACTATATTTAAGATTTTTGGACGACATTTTTGTCTTATGGTATGGAACACCAGATGGCCTAGAAAATTTTATGTTATATTTGAATTCATGTACATCTTTTTTTAAAATTTACACATTATTCTAACGATGTGAGCATAAATTATTTTGATGTTACTATTTGTAAAACCTCAAAAGGTTTTAAGTCCAACATTTATAGAAAAAACACATGGTGCAATAGTTATTTACATTATTCAAGTAATCATCCCACTTTGAAAAAGAAAAGTATTGTTAAGGGTCAAGCGGTGAGGATCGCAAGAATGACCTCTGAATATGGTGACCTCAGGGGGGCTTTTACCTTTCTTGGTAATATGTTTGTTGAAAGGGGTTATCCCATTAATATGATTAAGGAAGTATTAAATGAGGTATACTCAGGGTGGGGTGTTAAATATAAGGCCCTTTTGGGGCAACCACTAATGGGTAGTGCCGAGGTGATAGAAAGAAAAAAATTTAAAGGGGCTTGTATCATACAATATGATACTTTTTCAGACGTGTTCACACAAACTTTGAGTTCACATTGGAACATATTCAAAACTAATAAAGAAGTTTTTAATGGGGTTGGAATCAAACCTGTATTTACATATAAAGTTGGTAAAAATTTCAAAAGGACATTTGAACACATTAATACAAATTCTATAATATTTAGAGCAACTACTGCCTGTGGAAATTGTAATATGTGTTCTATGATTTATAGTGAACCTACAATAAAGTTAAACAATGGATTAAATAGTTTGGTTAGGTTCTGTAAAGGGAACTGTAAAACCAAAATGGTTGTTTATTTAGCTCTATGTAAATCATGTTGTGCATTTTACATAGGGAAAAACAGAAAGGTCTTTAAAAGAGCATATGTATGAACACCAATATGATATCAAAACAGGCAAAGTTACTAATGCTTTATATAAGCATGGTTCAATCTGTCCATTTTTTAATGGTTACAGGTTTGGCATTATTGATTTAGTAAAAGAAAACAATTTCAGGGGAAGGGGTAATTTTAAAACTTTTTTGCTTAATAAAGAGCTTAAATGGCAACTTAGGCTCAGGGCGAATATACCACCAGGTTTAAATGAATACATAAGCATCAAATCTATTTTAACAGATAGAGCTGATTGTATTCGATGCACAATAGCATGTAATATATGTTGGATTTTATGTAATATATGTTGGATTTTATTTGATGTTTTTATAACATATATTCTTAAGGGCGGCTATGGTGGTGCAGTGGTTAGCATTGTCGCCTCACAGCAAGAGCTTCTCTGATTCGATCCTTGGCTGGGGTGCCTTCTGTGCGGAGTCTGCATTTCCTCCCTGTGGTCACGTGGGTTTCCTCTGGGTGCTCCGGTTTCCTCCCACATCCCAAAGACATGCAGTAGGTGGATTGGACACTCTAAATTGGCCCTAGGTGTGAGTGTGTGCATGTGTGTGCCTTCTGTGGAAGGTTGGGCGCTGGGCTGGCAACTCAACACTGTAACACTCCACTGCCAATCATGAGTGGACAGGTGGTCCGCTGTGGCGACCCCTAACCGGGAAGAGCCAGAAGAAGAAGAAGATAACATATATTCTTAAATTGTAATAGTTGGTTGTTTATTATGTTCACTTTATTACACAGAAGTGAGATGTTTGTAACCTAACATGCAGTATCATGTAACATATATGTTTTCTACTGAGAGTAGATGTTAGAATGTTTCTTTAAAAATTTATTGGAAAGGTTTATTGTTTAATTGATTGGTAATTATTGTATTAGGAAATATGTATATAACTAGGTTTTTGGCACCAGTGCTTTCATCTGAAGAAGTCTGTTGTTCGCTTTTGGATTTGGTATTAATCGTATTTTGTTGATTATGTAACATTCTTCATGAATAAAATATCTATAAACTGTTCTGAGCAATGTATATCACTATTATTTGAGGAATACATCATTCAAAATTTCTTTTTTCTTTTTCCAAGTGAGGAAGATCAGACCAGAAACCAAGCTCTGTGTTATTGAGTGGATGTACAGGATTGAGAGAAGTATGTTGATTAGTTTTTCTGTTTTATAAAATTAAATGCATCTGATCCTTTTTACAAGTCTGTATTTTTCACAATAGTATGTATATTGATTAGAATGCAGAAAGATCCATCATGTATCAGTAAGGTAAATGAGATTATCACAATATAGCTGTGCTTAAAACAGTGATTTTAATCCAAAAAATGTTGAAACCTCATGTAAGATAAAACCATGTTTTAACAGTTGTGTTGGTTTATCTGTTACACATATTTTGAAGTGTACATTTTGCATTTAAGTCTTTGTGTTTTGACTGGTGTTTTGCTACACTTGTATTGTGCATAGCCTGCCTATTGACAGAATAAATTGGTGACTACTGTGACACTGTTTGTACTTTTGTTTTTGGACTGTGAGGCATGCCCTGTAGGTCATTTTTGGTATTGCATTTGCCTACAACACCTTGGGTGTTTTTGTTAAAACACAGTTATATCCTATGTTTACTGATGTGTGCAGATAGACATTTCTTTGTAGCAGTTTATAATCAGCAAGCATCATGACAACGTCTGCATTTTGCATGCTACTAGTTGGTACTAATTTTGGGTAGATAATGCATACAGGTGTACACATACAATACTGTTAGTGCAACATATTGTCATATGTCACAAACTGTGGTGTTTGAACATATAAAATATTTGTTACTGCAGTATTCATTATATTGCTGTGTGTTCAGCCAATTATCATGCTGCCTGGTTCAGATGTTTGTCATACGGCTTGCCTATTGTCCTCAATATTATCATATCACTTTCTCCTCATTTTAACAATGACACTTAGTGGCTGTTTATATAAATCATTAAATGCAGACAGCAACATATCTAGATTTGAATGTTCATACATTTTACAACACTAATGCCTTGAGTGTGTGTCTCTCTTAAGCCTATACAAGTTTTCACTAAAGACTACAGATGTCCTGTTTATGAGTAGGACATTGACAGCCATGCATTTATAAGTTACCTCTGTCCATACTGGACATGTGTCAATCCCTATGTAAATTTTCATCATTGTCATATTAAGCTCTGTTATGTCCTTCATGGGAAAGTTATGTGTGATGCACGTTTAGTTTACTTTTCTGTTAAGATTTGCAATTAATCTTGACAGAGCATGGGACCTGTGGACATTCTCCTGTTAGACAATGAGTGCATACCAGGCCACTGCTAGAGTCTTCTGTGGATGATGACACTGAAAATGAGGAGAAAGTTGGAACCACCTCCTGACTGAGGCATCATGCCTCAAGCCTGGAGGACACAACAACATGACCAGAATAAGTACCATTATTGGGAGGACATCTGGGAGGTTGTGGCATATGTGCTGTGAACACAAATAAGTGACATGATGGGGACATTCTTCAGGATTTGGAAAGGGGTGTGCACAATTCATTAAGGGATATAGCTTGTGAGGTCATTCAGGAGTCTCAGCCCCAACAGTTTGGTCCCTTCAGTCCATAAGTATTGTCTGTGTGCTCCAGTTGTGTTATGCTGCCAATATGCTGATTGCCATATAATTGCTTGGAATGTATATGTACTCTTGTGCATGTATACCATGTAGCTGTCATACTTCTGTTTCAGATGTGTGCATGACACACAATAACACATTATACTTTCCTCCCACATTTAGCTCTCATGCATTACAGCAGTTAACATACACCTGGTTCATAGGTTCATAGGGGTGTACTAGGCTAATGGTCCTGGAGCCTTTACAAGCCAAGCCCATAGGCTTACCCTGGTATTGTGCCACCCAAACTTAGTTCCCAGTACCTCTGTCGAGTACAGTCACTGAAGTGATCCCTGGGATGAATTTTCTATCTCCCATCTACTCATCAAGATTTCTTTTGAAGAGGGCCAGTGAGGTGCTCTGTTTGACATTTATGGTAAGTCTATTCCATAGCATGGACAGTCTCTGGGTTATGAACCTGTCCCTCCAGCATGTTCTGTTGATTGTGGTAATGAGGTTAAGGTCTCTGGAGTGTGTGGTACACAGAGGCTGGGATTTCTTTAGATGTAGCATTTCTAACAGAGCTGGGTCAGACATGGCATTGTATGTCAAGCAGAGATCGCCTCTAAGTAGGTGATATGAGACAGAGAATAGTTGGAGTATTTTGAATCTGTCCATATAAGACAAATGTTCAAGGCCTAGGATCCTCTTTCTGAGGTAGTTTTGCAGCCTCTCCAGTTGTTGCAGGTGTCTAGTGAGGTACATGCCAAATGGGGCACTGTACTCGATGATTGGCCTAATGTGGGAAGAGTTGAGGGAGACAATATCCTCTTTCTTCCTGGATGCAAAACCCTTTGTAACGAGATGTGCCACATAGAAGGACTTTCTGACCACAATGGCAATGTGGTGGTCATAAGAGAGGTTGCTGTCAACCTGATTTCCCAGATCTCTTATAACATCTGCTGTGTTCAGTGGACTACCATCGATGTGGTAATTCATGGAACCTGGTTTTTCCCAAAGGGGATGATGACACATTTTTTTGGCACTGAGCTTAAGGCCATGGTTCTGACAGGTCTATATTAAAACAACGAAGTCTTAAAACTTTGAATGTTATAATATTGAACCATTTTGATCGAAAGACTATAACATGGAACACTCAGAATAGCAAATTTTTTCCCAGGGAAAAAAATTGCTGTTCCGACAAACATACATACAACACAAGCAAACCAAAATAAATAATCCACACACATACACTTCACAAAACCCTACACTAAACCATACATACACTACTAGCTATCCACTTACCTTAACCCAACCCTAACCTTAAGGTCCCTAACTATCGCACACTCACCTTACCCGCTCCCTAACCCTAAAGTCCCTATCGCACACTCACCTTACCTGGTCCCTAACCCTAAAGTCCCTATCACACACTCACCTTACCCACTCCCTAACCCTAAGGTCCCTATCGCCCACTCACCTTACCCACTTCCTAACCCTAAAGTCCCTATCGCATACTCACCTTACCTGGTCCCTAACCCTAAAGTCCCTATCACACACTCACCTTACCCGCTCCCTAACGTTAAGGTCCCAATCGCACACTCACCTTACCCGTTTCCTAACCCTAAAGTCCCTATCACACACTCACCTTACCCACTCCTTAACCCTAAGTTCCCTATCACAAACTCACCTTACCCACTCCCTAACCCTAAGGTCCCTAACTATCACACACTCACCTTATCCCGATCTGTTCACACACTTACCTTAACCCGGTCCATAATCTTCGCTCCACAGTCGAGGAAACAGCGAAGCTGCAGAAATGGCCCACCGAATACTTTCCCTAGGAAAGTATTTGATATTCTGCAGCTTCGCTATTTTCAGCGTTCGGTGCATAGGGTTCGATATTATAACATTCGAGGTGTTAAGACTTCATTGTTATAATATAGACCCAGGTCTGACACCAGTCATTGGTCTCAGTGATGCCTTTCTGTAGAATGTCAACATCACTTGGGGAGATAATAATAGCAGACAACCTGCAATCGTCTGCGAACTTTGTCAGCCAGAGTCCCTTCATGTTGGTCTGGACTTCAGAGAAGTAGATACCAAACAGGAGAGGACCTAGGACCAAAGTCCGAGTGTTGGCAAGTAAGAGGAGAGGGTTGTCAGTGTATATGAGGCAGTTGCTACATTGCCTCGGGATGCCCAAGTTCACCAGATTAATAGGAGAAACACAGGGAACTGACCTTTAGACATGTCTGGGGGTGGGCATTAATAATAAGTACTGGAGCTGTTTCCATGTAGAATGTTTAGTGCTGGTAGCACTTTTGTGTGCTACAATAATTACTGCAAGACATCTGGTAAAGTGCTAGACTAATAGGGCTGTAAGATGTAGCATCTAAACATGTGATTTTTACTGGGGTAAATGACAGACAAAATATATTGCACATATTCCATCACTAACACTGTGATATGACTTGGAATTGTGTATTGCCATATCATATTATGTGCAGCAGAAGGAAATATCATTCCCCATGTGTTTTGCGTGACAGTTGTCATGATGTCGTGGCAATTTTTCTGGTATATCTTTAAAATCTGGCAAGTGTTTATTTACTGCATTGCTCTCTTGCTTATGTTTCTTAGCTATAAATCTTAGTTCATTCTGAAGTGTGCTACTTTACCCCTTCACCGTCAAACCTTTCTGAATGCATTATTATAAAATAACTGCCTGTTGTTACCTTCCTGCTTACCCTAGAATCTCTGCTTTTCTCTTTTCCTAGTTGAACTCTGCAGTTCCCTACAAAACTGAGTCTACCGGACTGCAAACAGTTTCTCTCAGCATTTAAGCAGAGTAGGTTGCACACAAAAAGCATTTGTTAAGCTTTCACTTACAGTGCTGTGTAATTAAGCAGGTCACCATTTTGGTTAGCCATAGGGCTCTTTTTCTACTTGAGTGTTTGCCTCCTTCCCCTGTAACTTAAGTAAACTGACTCTTACATTAAGAACTATAATACTTACCTTATAGCTTTAGGACACCTTAGGAAACCTTGTAAACTGCAATAGCCCCACTACATTCACCCTCGCTGCGCTTGGGCTCTCTTCGCTCCCCTCCCTGCCCCCAATTACATCCCGCCCCCAGTACCTCTGAATTTATAGTACTATAGCCACTCCCTCACTTTCTAGATCATATCTGTTTTCATCTGGGATAATTCCTCCCACCCCCCATTCTTCTAACTACATTTCAATAGCTCCTATTAGCTTTCATCTGGCATTCTCCCATCCCCCTTCCAGTACCTTTACCTCACCACTCTGTCTTCTGGTGTTGCATCACCAGGTAAAATAGTTCCTTAACTCACTATCTGAATCACAGATAATGATATACTCCTCTTTACTACCCCTCTTGTTTACACCATACCTACTTACCTTGTATGAAAACCAGTTTCTCATGGGATTTCAGGACCCGAAAGGCCACACTATCACCCCAGCTGTAAATCCTCCCACCTTCAACCATACTTACAGTACCAGGTCATATCCAACATCTTGTTCAGTCTATCAACATTTCAACCCCAGTCACATTAGCTCTAGATCCAAAAACTACCACAAACTAATAAACAAATTCCTGAAGTTCATCACCAAGTATAGATTTAACCTAATACTTGGTGGTGATAGTCATCCCAACCCTGGCCCACCCACTTCAGATACACATACCCCCTCTACTTGCAATCTAAGCTACAAACCTACAATTAGTAGGCCAACTAACTCTCTCCTAGCCTGTCATCTCAATATTAGAAGCATTAATAAGAAGGTACAGGAATTGCATGTACTTCTGGATGTCCACTCTCCTGAGATTCTCTGTTTATCTGAAACCTGGTTAAAACCTAACACTACAGACAATGAAATGTTACTACCTGGGTACAACATACACAGGCTGGATCATGCTTCGAGGAAGGGGGGTGGGGTAGCTGTACTCTATAAATCTGAGATGAATGTCACCATAGATGTAATACAACCAACTCACATTTATAAGTCTGAGATTCATGCCACCAAATTGCAACTTAATAAAAATAAATGCATTGATATCATCTGTATGTACATACCCCCGGGGAACAATATATATACACTTGAAGATATCCTGCACTGGCTATCATGTCACTACCCCCAAGAAACCCTACTACTTGGAGACTTTAACATAGACTGGGGCACCTGTTCCTCAGAATCTCCAACCACGCATATTAACCTGCATGCATTTACACAAATCATATCCACCCCTACCAGGATAGGTAAACCCAACCAAAAAGAAAGCATACTTGACTGGGTACTCATAAATAGTCACCCCCAACTGTACACCTCTGGTACCCTCCCTGATGGCCTAAGTGATCACCTTCTCACATATGTAATTAAGCACAAAGCCATTAATTCCCAACAACCCTTACTCAGAAAGGTTAGAAACAATATAAACTTTGACCCTGCCAAATTTCAACAAGAACTAAACTCATGTAATTGATCTATTCTAAAACACCTCCCCTTAGAGGAAGCAGTAGCATACTTTAACAACAAATTCCTTGAAATCCTTGATTTGCATGCACCTGTTCGTTCAAAGAGAACAAAGGCAAAAACTGCGCCATGGCTTTCTAAAGAGTCTAAACTCAAAATTACCCTTAGAAACAAAGCATGGGCTTTATGGCATTCTTCTAAAGACCCCCAAGATCACATTAAATGCAGGCAATCCAGGAACGAAACTAAAAGATCCATTTTACAAGACAAAAAACAATACTACTGTAATTTACAAGCAGTAAATCAAAATAATCCTCAGAAGTTTTGGGCAGGTTTAAATAATCTACTACATCCTGGCCAAACTTCTACTCCAATCCCTGCTGCTACTATTGATAAAACCTCTGAAGATGTTTCTGACAGTTTTAACCAATTCTTTACTGAGACAATTCAAGCCCTAGCTAGCCAACTACCTCCTAGCTCCCCTGGTCCTGAAAGTAGCACCCCTAGAATCCTACTCACATTCAGCTTCCAACCAGTCACCACTTCACTTATCAGTACCTTGATCAAAAAATTAAAACCCACTACACTTTCTGCTGATCAACTCCCTGCCGAGTACCTACAAAAATCAGCTGATGCTATTGCTTACCCCGTCTCAATACTAATCAATCGAACCATAGTAGAAGCTAAAATTCCCACCATCTGGAAAATATCCTATGTAATCCCACTTCACAAAGGAGGCAGCTCTACTGAATTCTCCAGTTATAGGCCAATAGTTATAGTCTCTCCACTTGCAAAGATTATGAAAAAATGTATTCATAGACAACTCATGCACCATCTAATCCAGAATCACCTTATGGCATTCACTCAGCATGGCTCCCGTCTTCATCACAGCACTACTTCAGCCCTCCTAGCCTTTACCAACACCATAAACCATAATCACAATAATAATTATATATCCTCAGCCCTCTTCTTGGATCTTTCCAAGGCATTCAATATGGTTGATCACCATCTTTTAATCCACACCCTGCAAACATTCTGTCTAGATACTAGAGCCTTTCAATGGTTTAAATCCTACCTGAATGGTCAACAGCAGGCTGTCCTCTGGCAGAACAAACTCTCTAACCTTCTACCTAACATCCTTGGAGTACCACAGGGCTCTATACTAGGGCCCTTGCTGTTCTCCATCTTCATTAACGACCTTTATACTGTCATCCCAAAAGTCAGCTGTATCCAATATGCTGATGCCTCTACTCTGATTTGCTCGGCCACATCTCCAACAGAGTTATGGTCAGCTACCCAGACCACCCTTAATTCAATAGAAAACTGGCTTTCTGAATGTCATCTGATCCTAAATCCCCAAAAAACTAAAATACTGTTATTTTCACCAACACGTAGGTCTACCGCTTTCACCTTTACCATAAATTCAAATGATGGCACAATAATCTCCCATGACCCCTCTACAAAACTATTAGGTGTCATCATAGATAATAATCTAAAATTTGACCTACATGTTAACCAAACTATCAAAGCCATCAATACAAAACTAAGGTCACTTTACAGAATAAAAGCCTTCCTAACCCCTCCAGCTAAAATTGCCATAGCTTGCTCTCACCTTCTTTCAACCCTTCTGTATGCATCCCCTCTACTCTCAAATTTAAACAAGACTGTCCTTAACAAACTCTCAATTTGCTACAACACATTGCCAGGTTTGCCACTGGGCTGCCTTTTAGGACACATCATTGCATCAATCTAAATCAGCTTGGGTGGCTTGAACTACCCAGCCTAATCCAGTATAACCAACTGATTATGGCCTATAAAATCCTCTATAATCCGGACAATACTCCTGCATTTAAAAATATTATCACCCCCTATAACAATCCTAGACCGCTTCGATCCTCTAACAAACTACAAATTCAGAATAGCAAAATTAATAACACAGCCGATGACTCTCTCTTTGCAAACTCTGTAAGTAGATCCTGGAACTTTCTTCCAGCTGATATTACCTTACTTTCCACCTTAGGTCAATTTAAAACTAGACTCAAACAACATTTGTCACTTAACTGGCTATGTCACTGTATCAAGCCTGGCTAACTCTCTCTAGAATGTGTAAAAATCTGTTAACCATCTTACTGTGTAATTTAATTTAATCCTGACTTACACTCAGGATTAACTCTAACCTGTGGAACTTGTTTAACTTGCTTACTTATGTAATCTCTGTAAATAGTCTGTTTTGTAATATGTAATGTTGGTATTATGTAATGCTGTATCTGCTTACCCTTGGAGCTTTTCTCCCCGGGCCTCTGCTGAAAATGGACATGCATCCAGTCGGACTATCCCGGTCAACAAATGTAAAATAAAATAAATAAAATAAAATAAATGTCCCACTGGCATGATGTGTTTTTTTCCAATGGGCTGGCAATACTGATGGCATGTGGGATCATATGCAGATATATAAAGTCTTCATTTTCTGACTGCATCAAACAGCAATGTAGCACCAATCTATGCACAGTGTTAGAGGTTATTTATTCTTTAACAGTGCATTATGCCATGTTTGATGTAGCTTAATTCTCTACATCCATTACTTATTCACATAAGTTAATACCATCTGCAAATAGCTGTACAAATTAACCAATTATCATTGTGTGTGCACATAATCAGATGCATACTGACACACCATTGTACCTTTGACTTTGGCATTCACTGACTTACCACTGATGTGCTGTAATGATGTTCACAGGAGTGTTCTCTGCTTAGTAATGAGCAAGGTGGGTGACATACTGTAGATCTGTGTTTGTTTATTCAACATTTGACATACATTTTCCATGTGGTCAAATATATTTTGTTTTGCTTTCTATAGCACCATGCGTGCTGTACACATGCATTGTGTCAGTGTGTCAACGTATCTTGCCCTGCTTTTCCTTTATGTGGGCCCAGGTTGTCCACCTGCCTTCCACCTGTATATTTCCGTGCTATATTTTGCAAATATGTTTGCCCTTGTCGCAAGTATTGACCATTGTCATATATTAGTTTGACATGGTGAACATGTACTAAATGTGTGGCAATTTTACAATGCAGGATGTCTGCACAAAAGGCACTGGCTACTGCTTGCAATACATCCTTGTTCTCATTTTAACTGTGTTAACCACTGTACTTTGTTGACATCAATGTGTACAACCTGCTATATTTATTAAACTGTAGTGTTATATTTGTATAAATATTCTTGTATGTCATCAGTGTGTGTATATGTATTGACCTTGATTTCATGCATGTTCTATTTATGCCACTGATAGTCATATATACATACACATCTACACCTGGGCAGTGCCTATACAATGTATAACATATACATATTCCATTGCATGTTTATTTGGGTTGAGTATACCTAGTTGCTTTTCTGTGATACTTCCCTTTGACACTGTACTTGGTTGTTTGCCTTTCGCATGCATTGTTGTAGGTTTAGTTCTGTCACCTACTAGAGTTATCTAGCACTGATATATCTGCATTTGCTCATCTGTGATATTGCTTGACTTACAGCTGCATTGCTGATGGACTACGTGAATACGTGTTTAAGTATCCAATTTGTACTGTGATCTTAATTCATTACCCTCCAACACACATCTAATATTGGTCAGACACATCCAAGTTTGACTGCAACACCATTTGCAACATGTCAAAAAAGTGATAATGTATAAGTAGATATGTTTTTCTGCATTTCATCATGGCTGGCATGCATCTCCACCCTGTTTGGCAACTTTCCATAGCTTGTGTTATGCATTGTGCTGTCTATACAACTTACCTGACCTTACTGTTTTTTTTCCAACCTTCGTTTGTCTTGTGTTATGATGATTCTTCTATGGGTATACCTGCTGTGATGTCCTTCTCCTCCTCTTTCCCTATCTTTACTTTACTTTCTATTCTTAAAAAAATTTCCCACCAAAAATAAAAAAAAAATTGCCCATGTCCCTCTGACTTTCCATCAGATTTTCCTATTCCAACATTCCTCTTGTGTGTCCCTCTTCCTCAACCATACCCCACATCTTCTTATCTATCTCACACTTTCTTTTGTTGTATGCATTACTTATGTTCCCCACACAAGTCCTGAACCCATTGTTGGCAATTGCTAGCTATAGCAATGTGGCCATGATTGCCCTTTGTCTTTAATTTTTTTATTAGGAAATGTACAGATTCTGTCAGAATGTGTAAATGCAAGTAGGGATATTATATTAGTACATGTCGTATGGAGATAGCTGCAGTTGCCTTTGTTTGTTGCAAAGTTTGCTGGCATTATACATTACAAATGGAATTGTAGCTTTGAAACAATTACTTTATTGTTAGTCAATGATTTACACATAAGTATCCATAGCTGTTTATAATGTTCCTGGGCAAATTTTTCGACAATGTATTATGAATGCATGCAGTTTACACTAGAATAGTTGGCATTCTATTCCTTTTTATTTTATCATATTGGAGTCAGGTACATTACGTCATTGTCCTTAACCTGACTGGACAGATTCTTGTTTTCTGTACGTCTGCATAACTATCATGATGCTTGAACAGTGATAATGCACAATGTGCTGACACCTATTTCTCATTAATTATGGTTTACTTACAGATTTGCTTAGTGTGAAGCATTTACATATTACAATGTTATCCACAAGTTTCATGCTGATATTGGTGAAATGCCAGTGGTGAAATTGCCTGGAGGTCTACAGAATCTGGCCCATTGGTTGGTGTATTTTTCTCTTCACCATGGGTGTGTGACTGTTACGTTAGAGTATATAAGTAAAGGTGTGCCTGGGTACCACGGTCTTACCCATCCATGAAGAAAAAAACTTTATGGTATATATGTTGTATAGAATATTTTCAGTGAACTGGCTTTTTAGTAACATGGACTTAGAGTCATCTGTGGCTACTGATTTTCCTTTCAGTCAACTTCTGATCAAATGATACAGAATCCTGACAATATATTAGCCTGTTTTATATATTACAGATATTGGATTTTTTTATGGATTATGCATAACAGAATGCTATGTTTTAACCTATACTATCTTTTACAATATTGGATTATCTAAAGATTAGATATTACAGATACTGAATATTTCATAGAGTATGTACTACACATGCTGGATATTTTTATTAGAAAAAATGTATTAAGATACTATACATAACCAAATGAACTCATACACTTTTTTCCCACACACGCACAAAAATATGATAACAATTTACATTCCTGTTTTATAACTATTACATTTTATCAAATGAAAACAGAAAAATAGAAGAGCATTCCAACCAGTCCTTCATCTCAACTTTTTTCCTGAGTCCATGCCGTCATGTTGTGAAAAAAAAAAGAAAAACAATGTAACCTTTGGATGTTCTGGCAAATTTTTCTAAGCCTTCTAACATAAGCCCAACATAGCAGCAATCACTGCTCTTATCCAATGCCAACATGTTAATGATAAATCCATATGACAAGGTGGAATAGCCAATAACCAAACATGAGCATCCCTAGAGAGCAGCAAAGAGAATTTAGAAGTCCATGCAATGAAGTTAATTGCCTTATCCCATAATAGTCTGAGCTGGGCACAACCCCACATCACATGTAAGTAATTCACCTTTGTCATACCACACTTCTAGCATGACCCATTTCCTTTCCCAAACTTCTGTTGAAAGAACAAAGGGAGGTTTTGCCATAAGTTGAAGCATTTAAAATAAACAAATCTTGCCACTGGAAAATACAATTTTGTGTATGTAGCTGAGTGGTGTGACCCCAGTCCTGCTCAGAGATTATATAATACAACACTTCCTGTCATTTAGAGAAATCTAAAGTGAGAGGGGAAATAAAATATTGAGTTGAAATACTGATATAAAAAGGTTGACTTTACCTTTTGTCCATAAACTACATTCCTCTTCTCTTATTGTCTACTTACCATCTTGAACATTGGAGCCACTGGGGACTTACACATGTGCAGTTTGGTTAAATAGACCCAGAGTTAACAAATCTGCCAGGAATCCCAGCTGTATGGAATGATATATATTGTCAGGTTCTACCTGATGCCATAATAAGCCAGAATCTCTCTGAAATCTTACATATTGACTCCGTACTAATGCCCTCACTTTAGTCTGAAAGTTGGACAAGTCCAAACCCCTTCCTTGACTGGAGCAAAGTGCTTAAGCCTAGCTGTTCTAGGCCTATTATTCTGCCATACAAACTTCATCAATAAATTCTGACACTTCTTAACAAATTGAGAGAAAAACAAATGAGGAAGATGCCTAACAAGAAACAAAATCTTTGGGAGCAGTAGGCTCTTGACTACCAGAATCCTTTTTAGAAAAGATAAATTCATTTTACAACACACCCCTTGTTTCCCTTACAAAAACTGGGCCAAAGAGTAGGCATGTATTTTACTGATCTGAGCCAGATCTATATCCATTCAAACACCTAAAATATACCTCCCATGTTGTGACCTGACTGTTTATACCCTCCCAATCCCTTAGACATTCCATCACTTTACGTGTATGGGGAAAGTCTGAGTAGCTGAGAGATTCAGTCTCTACCCTGACACTGCAGCAAAATGCTTGAAGGAGATCATTAACTCATGGTGAACTCTATTTTAGGTTTAACAAACAAAGTACGAGGTCATCTGCAAAACATGACAATAATAGTGGGTTGGACTATTCCACTGGAATGGCATCTGCCTTTTGCTTACCTCTTAAATATTAATAAAAAGCTGGCTTTGCCAAAACCAATAAAATTGAGAGAGTGAGCATTCCTGTTCTACCCATTTGTGGTCTTCCTGGTTGAACTTACTGGTACCCATTTGTACATATGCAGGCAGATGCCCCTCATATAAAAGCTGACATCATCTAATATAACCTGCTGTAAATCCTACCTTATCTAACAGTTCCATTCTATACTATCAAATGCTGTTTGGAAATCAACTAACAATGCTCTGGAGTAAGAAGCTAAGCTTTGCTCCTGCTGTTTGATATTCAACCAAAGTCATATCAAATTTACACTCCCAAGACATCCTCTAACAAACCTCTGATGATTCCAAAGAATTATTTTAGGTAAAATAGGATCCAACCTATTGGCCAATATTTTTGCATATGTTTTCATTTCCAATTGTAAGAATGAGACAGGCCAATTCCATAGGAAGATCATCTTTACAATATTTTCCAAATGATCAGAAGTTACTCCATTAGTAACAATGAGGCAGATGATTTTAAGTGCAGATGTAGTGAGTACTTTTCCTGCTTCTTCTAGTAGTAAACTGGAGACAGAATGACAAACTTTCTCAGACCATTCTCAGCCCAGTTCCTTAACTTAATAAATGTCTGCTCCTGCAGGAGTTCTTTCATGTCCCTGCACTTACTTCATGCCCTTTCCTTCTTCCTTCTTTGCCTGGCTCCAGATTTTCCTCTTTGACTGTGCAACTCTCTCCTTCTCCGCTTCTATCCTTCTTCTGCTGCCTAGCCTGGCTGCCTACCTGCTTGTCTGCTCAATATAGTTGAAACAGATAGGCTTGTAGTAATATTGTTATCCTTTATGTCCTTGACCTTCCTAAGGATCTTTTGCTTCCAGGATATTATTTTCCCTTCTAGTTAATTTGGTAAATTTTGCTACAATTCCATGATAGTCCTTTCCCTCTCAGCGGGGAACTGCAACACATATCCTAAATACTTAACAAACCAGTCTGTCAGTCTTGATCTCCACTTCATTAATTACTTTACTCCTTCAGATTTTCCACTATTTTCCCAAAAACTCTGTCCAATCCTTCATTCTCCTTACTTTTCATCCTTTGCACTGCATCGATCATTGTAACAGATAATCTAAAGTCTAGCATTCCCCATCCATCTATTCCTTTTACTTGCACTCATTCTGTCCTTAGCAATATTTTACCTATCCACATGAATCTGTCACATACTAATAAGATATACCCAATAGTCTTACTTGAAGAACTGACTTAAAGTCCTGTGCATCCTGTTCTAATTAGAACTGTAACCTAATGACACCTACTGGCACAAAGAACTTTGACAGGGCCATGCTTTTGAATGCCTTTCCTATGACTCATGAAAGAAATTTGATCAAGCTTCTAACCCTGATCAAATTTCTTCAAGTTGCTAATGGATGAGTATGTCAGAAGGCTTTTTGTTTATTTGTTTCTGTGCGTTGCAGTGTCACTGTATCTGAGAGTGTTTTTTGGGGGATTTCCTCCATTCTGAACTCTTGTCCAGCCATGAAGTTAGTTCATATAAGCAAGGTGGTCTAGAAGCAAAGTACCTCCCTTCACACGGTCTTATGGGGTGGAGGGCTGAATCCCAGATAATACATTATTTTTGATGAATTGATGTGGCTTCTTTCTCAATTTGTGATTCAATGATTTGGGTTTGATGTCTTGTGTCTTATGGGCTCATAGGTTATTACTAGGCTAATGGCACAAGAGCCTTTATAAGCCTAGTCAACAATACTCTGGGTATAACAATATTATATCTTAATTTCCTAGATATAGGATGGAGTAGGGTCAGGGTAGTGGGTCTTTGGGTGTTGGAGCCATGAGTCATTTTACAGACTGCATCTGTCCATAAGGGACATGGGCAGTACCCCAGCAGTTAATTTACAGTCCCCATGTATTTATCCAAATGTTTTTTTGATGAGAGTGAGGGACAGGCTTTGTTTTATGAAGATGTAAAGTTTATTCCACAGATAATTGATAATGATAACTGATCATTCTCTTGATCATACTTTGTCATTTTAATTTTTATACCTATTATTTACAGTATTTCTTCTGTTTTGATTATTTTTGTCATACTCTATCATGTATGTATCTTTTGGAGCTTTTCTCACCAGGTCTCCATTGAAAAAGGGCATCTGCCCATTTGGACTAACCCAGTCAACAAATGCCAAATAAATAAATAAATAAAATAAGGTAGCCTTTGGGATATGAATCTGTCTCTCCAGCAAATTCTGTTAGAGTCATAAATAAGATTCAGGTCCATGGAACATGTAACCCTTGTATACTTTTTCTTGCAAATAGGTAACATTTCATCAGGGCTGGATCAGAGAATGCCTTGTAGGTCAGGGATAAGTCATCTCTCAATAAACAATAGGAGGTGGAGTAAAAGGGTTGGGCGTTTAGTCAGTCTGCATAAGACATGTGCCTTATGCTTTGTATTTTTTTAGTGAGAAACCTGTAGGGCCACTCCAATTGGTATAAGTGCCTGGTTAGGTACATGCAGAAGGGAGCACTGCACTCAGTTATGGGCCTAATGAGGGCCATGTACAATGGCACTATGACTTCCTTTGACCTTGATGCCATGTCTTTATTTATAAGTTGAGCCACACAGAAGGATTTCCTCACTAGCATGGCTATCCAATGGTCAAAGTTAAGGTTACTATCTATCTGTGTTCCTAGGTCCCTCAGCGCTGAGTCTACTTTTATGTGTGTACCATCAATATTACAATTTGCAGGGATATCAGATTTACCATATTGTATGATTACACATGTTTTAGCATTTAGTCTCAGACCATGGTTTTGGCACCAGTTATTTGTCATTTTTAGGCTTGTTTGTAGGATGCTAATATCATTTGAGGATTCAGTGACTGCTCACAGCTTATAGTCGTCAGCGCACTTGTGAGACAAGAATCCCCCAACATTGTCCTTCACTTCAGATAAATATATACCAAACAGGAAGGAGCCCAACACTGAGCTCTGTGGAGCACTGCTAGTAATAGGTTTCTTACTGGAAGTGGATTCACCTATCCATACAACATATGTCCTGTCAGTGAGCCAGTTTGCTATCCATCTAATGATGTAGGGGGTTTATGCCTAACATAGTAAGTTTATCTATGATCCCTGGGTGGGAGACTGTGTCAAAAGCTCTGGCCAGGTCTAGATAGGCAGTGTGTACCATTTTACCATCATCCATGGCCCTCATGACTTTCTTGAAGAAGTCCACCAGACTGATCATGCAAGACCTCTCTTTGACAAAGCCAAATTTGGTATGGTCTAGTGTTTGGAGATTTCCTATGTCATTATTGATCAGGTTCATGATAACTCTCTCCATGGCCTTGTAGATAAGACTGGTCAAGCTTATGGGTCTTTGGTTCCCTGGGTTAGTTGATGGCCCTCCCTTGTGCAGAGGGATGACTGTTACAGTCCTCCATTTCTCTGGGCCAAAGCCTATCCTGAGGTTGTGGTTAAAGAGGGCTTCTAGTGGCCCTGAGAGATTCTGTTTTAAGCTATTTAAAAAGTATCCTGGAATGTTGTTGGGACCCAAAGGAGGCTGTGTTTTTGACTTTAATGAGTGCAGTAAGGACCTTTTCCCCTCATACTGACCAGTAGGGGGATGGTTGTGAGTATTTCTTTTGGTGTGCTAGGAGGTGATGTGGGGGAAAAGTTTGAACAAAACTTGTCTGACAGCAGATTTGCTTTAGTTTCAGGCTGGGTGTAAGTGTTGCCATTCATGATTTACTCAACATATAGCTGACCATATCCCCTGAGGTTACAAACATTAAAAAAGACTTGTGGTTGTTTTTCCCCTGGGTGGCTATCTTTCCCTCAAAATTTGCTTTGACAGATTTAATCAGCTGTCTAATTTGTTTGGTTGGTTATTTGTTTAGACTGGTAAGTGTCATTTTGGAATGTTTTTTTCTGTTGCTTCTTGGCTTTGGAGAGGATTTTTTTCCTTTTGTTGAATAGTCTATTTATGCTAGGGGTCCACCAGAGTGGTTTATTTTTGTCATTAATCACAGGTTTGACTCAGACAGGTAATGGCTCTTCTATGCAGCTATGAATGTAGTTGTACAGTGCTTCTGGATTTATAGGTGCTTCGAAGTTTAATAAGCTGTCACTTAGTTTGAGGTAATTGGCCTTAGCAAAGTTATTAACAGGTTTGAAGTTTGAAGGGAGTTCTAGTTTAGTTTTAATACTAAAGCAGATTATTTTGTGGTCAGAATTAAACAGGAAGAAGTTAGTGCATGGGAGGGAGCAGTATCCATCCCCCATATTCATGAGTATCAGGTCTAGGATATTTGTACCTCTAGTAGGGGAGCTAACTAGTTGCTCCATGGTGTTTGTGTTGACGAAGTCCAAAAACTGCTGAGCAAGAGAATTGTGAGTCTTATAAGTCCCCCAGTTTATAGAGGAGTACTTGAAATCATCCATAAGTATGGTGGTAGGCTGAATGTTAACAGATTCTACTAGGTTTAGGTAGGAGATGAGATTTTCCAGACTCATGTTAGGGGATCTGTAGCTAGAAAGGATATGATAGGAGGTTGCACCTATGTTTAGCTGGGCATGGAGCAGCTCAAGTGAGTCAGGTGGTTGGGCCAGACTAGCAGTGTACTTGTCATTTATGAAAACTGAGACAATTCCTCCCTTTGTTTTACCATGCTCTGAGGGGAACCAAAATGTATGAAAGACATTGTAGCCATTGATTTCCAAGGTGCCCTCCATGGTTCTGAACAATGATTCCATCGCTGAAAATATGTCTGCATTCTCTAGGTTGAGGAGTGCTTCCAGAAAGTACATTTTTTTAAGCTCCTAGCATTGAGCAGTAGTACCTTTAGGTGGTTGATAGTGAATTTTGTTATGTTAGAGGGTTTAACTTGGCACAGTGTAAAAAAAAGCACTATAGGGCGAGATAACATTTTTGCCAGTATCTGGAAGCCAAGTGGTGCAAACCATCTCTGACAAAGCATCCTGGTTTGTAGAGCATATCTCCTTGGGCTGACAGATATTGGATGCCCCTGTCATTACACCAGAAACTAAGCCAATTGTTGAAGTCAATAATGTTTTGCTGATACTGCAGCTTCATTACTGGTGAAGGTAGAATGCTGCTCAAGGCTAGATTTATACCTTCCTGGGACACATATTCAGAGAGCTCCATCATTTCTCTCTTCATATAGACCAGTGAGGTGCCTCTTAGGTCAGTTATGCCCACATGGACTATGACCGTGTCATAATGGTACTTGTGGTTTAATGACCTACGTGCATGTGTGATCTGGCAGATCCTGGCTCCAGTCAGACAGCTCACTGTGATATTCTCCATGTTTAGCCTGGTAAGCAGGACATTAGTAAGTCTTACAATGGAATCTGCAATGACTGGAAGGTTTGGTTGTGTGGTGTATTGCCTTTTGGACTTGGTAGTGGGGAATACTATGATTTTCAGAGTTATGTGTTGTGTGAGACGTTGTATTTTTGAGCATATGCATGACCAATGAGAGATATTTTTAAGAGGTCTTGGAGGTTTGGGTAGCTAACATGAGAATACCTCCACATATGTGAGTCTATGTGTTTGTTCCTTACTTTTGGTAATGAGTGCTTTGAGTGTAATGCTGACAACCTGTTCTGCATTTTTCATATATGTGTGTGTGTGTGTGTGTGTGTGTTTGTGTGTGTGTGTGTGTGTGTGTGTGTGTGTGTGTGTGTGTGTGTGTGTGTGTGTGTGTGTGTGTGTGTGTGTGTGTGTATGTGAGAGCTTTGCCTGCAATGACATTGTGTAGCTACATCTCTCACACACTGTGTTTGCCTGTTCTAAAATTAAATGGTTGTCAGTGAACATAAGGCAGTTACTATACTGCCTCTGGATGCCTATATCCACCAGACCTGAAACAGAAATAAAAGGGAAGCGCCTGTCCATTTACCAGATCATTAGTATATGGCAAAGAGTAGGAAAGAGTCAAATGTCTAAGTGACAGTGTTTAGTAATATACTATCAGATGACCTGCAGTGATGCTGCCCTCTGCACAAACTGGCAGCTCTTCTAGCAACTATCAACAGAGAGAGACTATGGAGAGCATTTGCCATAGAGGATTTTAAACTGGAAAGGTTTGCATATATACTAGGCATGGGTAACTATGTTGCTCATTGCTTGAAAGCAAGGTTTTTATACCAGCAGGATGAAAGACTTACACAGTTAAGCCCTCAGGCCAATCAGATAAACACACAATAAGCCTGCTACCAGTGGTTCCCAACTCAGATGGGCTGAATCAGTCCTCTGCCTCCACTAGAGTGCAGAATAAAACCCTCTTAATGTAAAATTAACTTTTTTTTTTTGCTCAAGTGCAGTGATAAACGTGTTAGATGCAATCTGAGGTCTTGTAGTCATAAGTGTCCAAGCCAGGCACAGGGGAAGCTCTGAATAAATGAGGATAGTCTCAAATAAATGTAAGACTTTTATACCAGCAGGATGAACGACTATTACACAGTTAAGTCCTCAGTCCAATTAGGTAACCACACAATAAACTTGTCACAAGCAGTTCTCAAGTCAGATGTTTGACTCAACCCTCTGCTCCTACCAGAGTGCAGAATAAAACCGTCTTAATGTAAAACAATCTGGTTGTTAACTCAAGTGTAGTAACAAATGCTTTACAAAAAAGGTAGAACTCTAGCAGTATCAGTAATCCTTGGATATATGTGCATAAACCCTGAGAAATGTTCCTAAATGCAAAAAAAATGTACAGAAATATATAAAAACTGTAAAAACACAGAAAATCTTTGCAAAACTTAGAAATATTTTTTGCAAACTCAGGAGAACTTTGGTAAACTCATAACAGCTTTTGTGGAATCATAGGAGGTTAGATAATATCAGGATACTGTTAAAATGACCTAAAAACAGTACAGCAACAAACAGATGGCGTTTCTTTAACAAGTGCAGGCTGAAAACAGTGATAAATTCAAATAAATCAATAAACGGAGCACAGAACTGTCAAATAGAACTGTGATAGTTAAAGTGCAAAATAAATACTTGTATCAGCTATGTAGGTCCATACATGGCTCTATATATAATCCAAAGTCTTATAATTACAGGTATCCAAGTAATGCTCAGAGAAGCTCTCAATAAAGTAGCATAGTCTCACAAAAATGTAAGGTTTTATAACAGCAAGATGAAAGACTATTACACAGTTAAGCCCTCAGGCCAATCAGGTAAATACACAATACACTTTCCACCAGCAGTTCCCAACTTGAATGGGTTGAATCAACCCTCTGCTCCCTCAGAAGTACAGAATAAAACCCTCTTAATGTAAAATTAACTGGTTTTGATCTCAAGTGCAGTAACAGCTGCTTATAACAAAAGGAAAAACTCCTACAGTATCAGAAATTCTTGGAAATAAGTTCACAAACCCCGAGAAATGTTTCCAAATACAAAACAAAAGGTGCACAATTATAGGAAAACTTCTAGAAACACAGAAAAACTTTGCAAAACTTAGAAATATTTTGGCAAATTCAGGAGAAGTTTGGCAAACTCAGAACAAATCTTTCAGTATCACAGGAGGTTAGGAAACATCAGGATTCTGTTGAAATGATCGAAGAGCAGTATGGTAACAAACAGATGTTTCTTTAACAAGTGCAGGCTGAAAAACAATGATAAATTCAAACAAATCAATAAATGCAGCAGAGAGCTGTTAAAGAGCACTGAGATAGAGCAAGTGCAAAAATCTTTATATCAGCTTTGTAGGTCCACAAATGGTTTTAGATGCAGTTCACGGTCTTGTAATCACAAGTGTTCAAGCCAGGCACAGGGAAGCTCTGAATAATTGAGTCTTCATTTATCATGCAGAAAGTGATTGATAAATATTAATTCAGTGAATATTAATTCAGAACCATGATATAATATCAACATTATTTAATAGCTGTCACTTCTTGTATGGAAATCATTAGTTAATAGTAAGACCAAATTATCAGCAAAGAAAACAAATTTACCCTGTGTGTATTCTCCTACTATTCTTTCACGATACATTGTTAATCTTACTATTAATAGTGTGAAAAGTAATTAAAAAACTAATAAATAACATGAGAACTAGAGGGTATCAATTTTGTGTACCACTCATGACCTTTTAACTTTGTGATAAATAAAGGATTAATTTCACATTTGTTAAGAGTCTCCAGTATATATGTTCTATAACACTAATCAAGATCTCTAGAAGGTTACAAGTGCCCTGAAAAGCTAGAACAATTCCAAAAGACTAAATGCTTTTTTCACTATTTATTAATAACACTACCAATTGCTTAGAACCCTTGCCTATGTTTCCGTTAACTAAACTATTTTCAAAGAGCTGTCATATGTGTATTTCTTCTTGCCAAATCCTATCTCGTCACCATTAACCAGCTGTGGTAAGTGTATTTTTTTCCATCTTCTGAAATACCCATGTATATCTTATAGTTTATGTTTACAAAAACTGTATCTGTATCATCAAGGATATGCTGGACATTTACGTGTTTTCAAGAGAACAGTTAGGAGGGTCTGTTTCCATGATAAAGAACAGCCACCTTGAGAATGTACCTCATAACTTTACAAAGACTACACAGTTTTAGGAAGGAGGATTGTGAAGATCTTTGTAGCTAGCCCAATTAGCTTTGCATCTTTTAAGGTTTTCAGTTTAACTGCTATGAAGGTTAATTATATATTAGATATTGAGAAAGAAAATATAACATGCCACACTAAAATATTCTGAAAATGGCTATGTGTGGTAATTAATGACTGTGGATGATTTGCTCCACAATGTAAAGAATTATTTCTTCTTCCCCACTAATGCAGATGTAGAAATTCAAATTTGCTATCTTAGAAAGACATGCGTCTGGAGCGCTCCTCCCCGGACCTTCCACTGAAAATTGATGCATTCCAAATCGGGCTTTCCCGGTAAACAAATGTCAAATAAATAAAAATAAATAAATAAATAAAAATAAATAGTTGCAGTAAATGTGCTAGCCTAGCATAACTTATGTTTATGTTTTTTTACATATACTTAACATATGCTGCTAGACAATGAGCTTCATATTATGTGTTAAAGAATACCTGGATGGACTTAACTGTTATGCCATCTACAATATGTGTGTTCTCATTGGGCCAGTTCAGCATGTAAGCAGCTTATGAACTTTTGCAATTGTTTTCTTCCAATAGCAATGAATATGGCTGAAAATGCATTATTGAACAACCCAGCTATAATGCAGACTTGACATCTTGTAGTACAGCCTACCTTTCAACAAATCATAACTTCCTGAATTCTTATTTATCAGTCCCCACTGTGATGCCCCTGCATTGGCCCAGTAATCAAGGAGCTTCAATCCTCACCACTGGCAACAGTGGGGGATGTACACACTGGGAGGATGACAAGTACACACACATTAAAGTGCAATTTCCCTTAAGAGCATACAGAGATCACAGTCAATCTGGGACTGGTTTCTCCCTTTTTCTCCAGGTCCCCAGTAAGACTCCCCACTGGCACAGCTATAGAGTAGAGTCCACGCTAAGACCTTCAGCACCCTTTCTGTCCAACCAATGCTTTATGTCCCTGCCCAAGTTGCTGGCACACACACACACACACACACACACACACACACACACACACACACACACACACACACACACACACACACACACACACACACACACACACACACACACACACACACACACACACACACACACACACACACACACACACACACTTTAAGATTTGATTTATTCAGACTTACCAGCTATGCCCCCTTTTCCCCAGACTATAAGGCAGTTCCAGCTAGCACCAGCCAACTCTTTATCAGCTACTTAAGGTCCTTTACAAAGGGTGTCCAATCATACTGTGTAATGTTATTATTAATCGAAATGGTAGTCTGACCAAGAGCAAGGCGATTTAAGAGTGACCTGTACAGTGTCACCATATAGATATGCAAGTACTCTAAGACCTTAAATATGTCTCACAAATATCAGCCACAAAATATCGGTTTAAATATATTTAACTCATTCACTCCAATTGATCTCTGTCAGTTTGCACCGTAACTTCCCATGGGCAGAGCCTAAGCCTTTTGACAGAATCACATTATGTCCTCATATTTCAAAGAAATGTTCATATATCTGGAACCATAGGAGTTATGAAAGAAATATACATGGCAAACCTTTCAGCATAAACTATTTCTATAGTGGCAGTATTCCTTAGGTTCTAGGTCTTAAAATAAATTTTATAAGTCACAGTAAACACAGTACCTATTACATTTGTAATATTTTGTAAGCAACTTACAATACCTCAGCAACCACTCAAGTTACACTTATGCTGTCAGCAGCATTTTATTCATCTAGCTGAGAGCTTTCATATGAAACTAAGGAGTTTTGTTGGTGTTACTTGATTGTTGAGATATTTAGACAAATGTGAAAATTAAATGTATATAAATTATATCAGAAAAACAACAGTTAATGTCTCTTTATCTGCACTAGACAGAGGTCAAATATTACTGCAGTTGAGTTTGCCACTGTATAAGTTTAAAGATGAAATCTTTTAAAACGTTGTCCATAGCATGGTTTTAGAATTATTGATGCAAATATGATCAAGCAATGTTTGATGCCTAGAGGTGTCCGTAGGAGTTAACTGCAAACATAGCTGGAGGCTTCACTCGGATGTAATGAGTTAATAATGAATAATAAATGAACAAGACAATACTCAGTAAATCAATACAGTAATTTCAGAGTTCAAAATCACAGGAAATATTTAAAACGACATTGTAGGAAAGTCTCAAATAAATAAAGAAAACATCTAAGCTATACTTTACTATATTCCTATCTGAATCTAAAAGAGTTACTATGCCCTAAAACTTACTTACAGCAAGGCAAGAGTAGAAGGTAGTGATGAGTGGATGTTCTTGTTAGGTCAAAGTTGAAATACAAAATGCCCAGTCTCTCTCTGAGAGAGTTCATAGGTTCATAGGTTCATACTAGGCTATCTGCCCTAGGGCATTTATAAGCCTAGCCAGAATGTGTTTGGCTTTTGCCACCCATTTTAATTTTATTTTGCTATGCCCTTTTTCGAGGTTAGTATATTGTGCCTCTGTCTAACAGTGACACAGAAGTGATACCCGGGGTAAACCTATGTTCTCCCATCCACTCATCAAGATTCCTCTTGAAGAGAGTCAATGAGGGACTCTGCCTAACCTGGACTGGGATTTTATTCCAGAGTGAAGGGAGCCTCTGGGTTATGAATCTGTCCCTCCAACGTCCTATTTATTTCAGTGCTGAGGTTCAAGTCTCTCAAGCGCGTAGCTTGATGGGATTTGGATTTTCTGAGGTGCAGCATGTCCATTAATTCCGGGTTGGACATGGCTTTATACGTCAGGCACAGATCGCCTCTGAACAGGCAGTATGCCACTGAGTAGAGCTGGAGTTTCTTTAACCAGGCAGGATATGGCATCTGTTTGAGCCCTTTGATCTTCTTGGTGAGGTACTTTTGGGGTCTTTCCAGTTGCTGCAGGTGTCTGCGAAGGTACATCCCAAAAGGGGCATTGTACTCAATTATGGGCCTGATGAGGGATGAGTAAAGAGGCACAATGACCTCCTCTGATCTAGATGTGAATCCCTTCATGATTATGTGGGCTATATAAAATGTTTTTCTAACCACTTTGGCCACGTGGTTGTCAAATGAGAGATTGCTATCAACTTGGGTCCCCAGGTCCCTAATTACTTCTTCTGTACTTAATGGATTACCACCTATGTGGCAATTTGTGGGCACTTTGTTTTTGCCAAAGGGGATGACTATACACTTTTTGGTATTTATCTTGAGGCCATGGCTCTGGCACCAGTTGTCTGTTTCTATGAGGCCCTTTTGGAGGATGCTTGTGTCGGCTGGAGAGTCGACTATGGCGCCCAGTTTGCAGTCATCTGTGAACTTGGTCAGCCACAGTCCTTCTGTGTTGGCCTGTACCTCTGAGAAATATATACCGAGCAAAAGAGGTCCCAAGACTGAGCCTTGTGGGACACCACTTGTAACTGGTTTGGAGTCTGACATGGCTCCAGCAATTCTAACCATGTGGGTTCTGTCCTTGAGCCAGTTTGCAATCCATCTAGTGACATAGGGGTTTATATTTAAGCTGGTGAGCTTATCTATAATGCCCGAGTGGGGTATTGTATCGAAGGCTTTTGCGAGGTCCAGGTAGGCTGTGTGGACCACCTTCCTCTCTTCAATGGCCTTGGTGACTGTTTCAAAGAAATCAACCAGGTTTAAGAGGCAGGATCTGCCCTTAACAAAGCCGAACTGGGTAGGATCCAGTGTCTGTAGGTCCCCAATATCTTTATTTATGAGGTCCATGATGATCCTTTCCATAGCTTTGCAGACCAAGCTAGTCAGGCTTATGGGGCGATAGTTTCCAGGATCCGTTGAGGCACCACCTTTATGGAGAGGGATCACTGTTGCTGTACGCCACTCTTTGGGCACATATCCTGTAGTAAGGCTGAGCTTGAACAGTAGTTTTATGTTTGGGTTTAGCTCTTCTTGGAGTTCGCAGCCCGGGACCCCGTCCGGTCCCATTGATGCTGTGCTTTTTGCTTTGGAGAGGGCGGCTCTTACCTGATCAACTGAGATGTCAGGGGGGCAGCACTCTACTGGGATAGATATTTGCCCTTTTGGTGGGGAGGGAGGGAGAAGTTTGTGCTGAACCTGTCAGCTAGGATGTTGGCAATGCCTGTGGGTTTGGTGTATTTTTTGTCATTTTGGACTAATTCTGAGCATATCTGGGAATTGCCACCCAGGTTCCTAACATAACTAAAGAAAGCCTTGTGATTATCCTTAATGTCCTGTACAATTTTTCTCTCGAAGCTGGCCTTAGACAATTTTATGAGTGCCCATAGTTTTTTGCTAATACTGATCAGTGATGCCTTCCCTTTTTGGGATTTTGCTCTATCATTTAGTAGCTTCCTCCTTCTATTGTATAGTTTGTTTATGGCTAGGGTCCACCAGGCAGGATATCTGCCTTTGGACTATTGGGTCTTGGTTTTATTTGGGATCGCATGATCCATGCATTCCTGAAGGTGTTCATAGAATGCATTTATAAAGGATTCTGTGGTCTGGGCTGTATTTTCCACAGGTCCGGGGGCTTTGAAGGATTCCACCTCGGTTTTGAGGAGTGTGAAATTTGCTTTAGAGAAGTTTTTCACTGTGGTTTTCTGGGCAAGGGGTGGGGTCGGGATGTGAATATTCAGTGAGATTAGTTTATGGTCTGATCTTACCAGTGACGGATACACTTCTGGTCTGGAGCATAGAGTCCCCATGTTGGTGATGATCAGGTCCAGTATGTTTTTTCCTCTTGTGGGAGTGGTAACAAGTTGTTCCATAGCATTTGAGTTTACAAATTCTAGGAACCTTTAGGCTAGGGTGTTGGAGCCAGAGTAATGCTTCCAGTCTATGTTTGGGTAGTTGAAGTCGCCCAATATAATGGTGTTTGGAGAGACCTTCATATTTTCCAGTGTTCTCAGGAAGGCCAGGTGGGGTTCCTGGGTTTGGGAGGGTGGTCTGTAGCAGGCTATAAACGGGAAGGAAGTTTTACCCACTGTTAGTTGCACATGGATAGTCTCTGATGCTTCGTGCTTTGCCACCAACCTGGAGGTGTGGGTATATTTGATGAATATCAATACTCCCCCTCCTTTTGTGGTTTGGTCCAAGTTTTGGGGCCGAATAACATGGTATGAGGTATAACCTGGTAGTGCTGGGGTGCTCTCGGGAGCCCTGAACCAGGTTTCTGTTACTGCACAGATATCAATGTTCTCCATGCTAAGGAGAGTTTCAAGTTCTTAAATTAATATCAAATATTACTGCTGGGTTAGCTTTGATGACATCACTTTTTGTCACCTGACTTTAGTTCCCAAGCCAAACCCCAATTGTAGCATTTGACATCTCCTTGTGAAAAATACATATCTCTCAGATGTTTGCAGATCCTGGAATTCATAAAAACAATGAAACACTTCTACATCTTAAACCTAGTAATTACTTCTCTTTCAAGACAATACAAAAACTTCTAGCTTTCGACATTGTGTCTGCTGTTCCACTGAAACTGAGAGATAACTTTTATAACACCATCATAAAACAATTTAATTTCAACTTATTTTCTTGAAGTTTTGCAAGTTAACCCTTTTATGTTCTAGTTTCTACAATTAAAATATATACCTTTGCACAGGTATATAGTTTATATGCATTTCTGTTCTTTTCCAGTAGGGTACACTGTGGACACATCCTTGAAGCTCAGTACTGTACAAACCCTGTTCAATACACACTTCTGTACCAGTAGTTTAATATACACATAACATATAGTTCTAATACATTTGCAAGACAAGCATACAAATCATATTGATATTCACAAATGACATAGGATTATTTACAAAATTAGAGATAGCTGGGCTGGCAGTATTTCCTTCTGTCACATTTCTATAAAAATCATATTAATTTTCACAAATGACAGAATTATTTACAAAATTCCAGCTAACCGGGTTGGCAGTATTTCCATTTGTCACACTTCTCCACCCCACCCCCTTGGAAAACTCACGCTAGTTTTTCAAGTGACCCTTGAGAAACGTTGCTTGAGAGGGATGGCTATCTGGGAATACATTACTCCATTCCTCTTCTTGAGATTCCAGCTACCTTGGCATTGCTAACCCCAGTACAGTGCTGCAGTGTCCTATCGTATGCCTGCAACCCTAGGCTCTACCATAGTAATCTGGGATTTTTCTGGCTGTCTCTCTGTAGCCATAGATCCCCCTCAGACTCCTCTTGCCTCCAACTATCAATACTTAGCACAGGGGCCTCCCTGTCATGGTAAGGTTTTATCATGTTAACATGGTACAGTTTATGCCCCTGCCTCCTGCCTAGCAGTTCTACCATGTAGTATACATCACCAACCTTCCTTACAACCTTGTAGGTCCCTCCCAAGTTGCTTACATCTTGTTGTGTCTGACAGGAATGAGAACCATTACCTGCCACCCTACAGCATACTCTCTAGCTCAAGCATTCCTATCATACCAGATATTTTCTGCTGTTGGGCTTCTGCCAGGTTCTCCTTGTCCAAGCCTATGAGTTCTTTGAGCCCTGTCCTGAAGTTTAGGGCATATGCCACAGTAGTCTCCTTGTGGGATTCACACTCACCCTCCCATTCATCTCAAATCAAATCTAGAGGTCCCCTCACCCTATGCCCATACAGCAACTCAAAGGGTGGAAAACCTGTGGAATCCTGGGGAACCTTTCTGTAAGCAAACAACAGATGGGGCAAATATTTGTCCCAGTCCCTCTTAAACTGGTTTGCAAATGCCCTTAGTGTGGACTTGAATGCAGAGTTTAACCTCTCAAGACCATTAGTCTGGGGATGGTAATGGGTGGTCTTTAGGTGCTTCACCCACAGTACTTCCACAGGCAAGTCAGCAGTTCTGCCATGAAATTGGCACCTCTGTCAGTCAGTATTTCTTTTGAGAAACTTACCCTGCTGAAAATCTCTAATAAAGCATGTGCCACCTTTACTGCTTAAATGAAGGACAGGACCACCTCTTCAGGATATCTGGTAGCATAATCTACTACCACTAGGATATACTTTTTCCCTGTGGAACTTGTGGTTCTTAGAGACCCCATGATATCCATAGCTACTCTCAGAAATGGCTCTTCAATCACAGGCAAAGGCATCAAAGGAGCATTCACCTTGTCTCCTGCCTTGCCTATCTTTTGGCACTGTTCACAGGTCCTGCATTACCCTGTTACATCTTTGGAAATCCCAGGCCAATAAAGTTCTGCAAAATATGTCTCTTTGTACATTTTATGCCCATATGACCTGCAAAGGGAATATCATGGGCCATAGATAGAAGTGCCAGACAGTAGGCTCTGAGCACTACCAACTGCTGCATTCTCTTTCCCTCTAGCCCTCCACCAGGGGTCCACTCTCTATACAGTAACCCTGTGTCCCATTATACAGATTCCCCCTTCCCTTGAACATCAGGTGCCTCACTAGCTACCTCTCTCAGGATTTGTAATGTAGGGTCTGAGAGCTGAGCTTGTCTCAAATCTCTCTTGGTAACCCTTCCCAGCTCCCCTACCACGGAAAGTCTGGTATCCTCTGACAGTGGTGCCTCACTGTCAGCCTGGGTACTACTACTCACTTCTGCCCTTGAGTCACTATGTACAAGGGAACATCAGTACCCACAGGCAGCTGTGCCTCACCTACAGTCTCACTGCTACAGGGTAGCTCCCTCCCTGAAGTAACCACCTCACCAGTCCTGGCCACAAGTGTGATGTCTGTCTGGGTATCCCCAGGCTACCAGACCCACATGCTTGTTTCCAATCCTGACTGCATGTAACTGAATGGACACAAGGTACTGCATTATCAAAATCATTCCCTACCTCAAACACACCTACTTGATGGTTTCCTTTTCCACCCTCCCATTCAAGGTGAACCCTAGCCAGTGGTATTTGGAATGGGATCCCTGCTAAAGTTCTGACTGGAGTAGAATGCCCAAGCAAGTAGTGCTCCTCTTTAACTATTGCAGGCTTCACAATGGTTAGGTCAGAGGCTGTGTCTCTCTTAGCAATGGCCTCTTTCCCAGTTACTAAGATAAGATATAACCTCTTGTGATAGTTTGGTACCCTTGTTGTCTCACAACAGCTTACTGCTGGCATTCTGTCATTCCCACTTACTGGCTCTCCCATCGTTTATTTCCCCCTTGATTCTGTGGACATCTATATGCTACATGTCCCTGCTGGCTGCATTTAAAACATTTAACCCTTGGTCCTGGACGTGTACCTGGACTAGTGGCTTCCCCTGCTACTGGCAGACTTGGTTGGTGCAGTCTGGGCTGCCCACCATGGGTTCCTTTAGACCCATGAGCAACACTGGGTTTCCCTTTCCTTTGCAGTGATGCCCTGCTTGCTAGGTATTAGTCTCCCTTTTCCCCCAATTCATCTGCATGATTGCATTGCTTATCCACTAACCAGATTCTCATGTCCTCATGCAAAGTGCTAAGGGCTTGTTCCCTCACCTGAAGGTCTGCCAGCCCTTCAAAAGTGGTGACCCGACATCTACTCACCCTCCTATGAAAATAAGTGCTTAGTTCAGCAATATATTCACACAAACTTTCATCTGCCTTGCATCTATGCTTACAAAACTTTTTCCTATAAGCTTCAAATGTTAACTTAAAGAATTCCAAAATATAATTTTTTAATGTATTATAATTTAAGCAATCAGTATCAGACAATTTAAAAATAGCAGCTACAGTTTCACCATGGAGTAAGGGGGTCAGGAACCGTATCCAAAGCCCTTGGTCAACATTATACTGTTTAAATACCCTTTCAAACATATGAATGAAGCTATCAAAATTACCAACCCCCCTGTAAATTGTGGAAGACATTTACTGACTTTTGCTGCTTCTGGGGTTCAGTTACTCCCTTCCCATTACCTCCATGACCCAAGCAAACAGTCAGCATCTCCTTTTCATGTTGCCTCTGCCTCTCATTTGTTTCAGTCTCCAGACATCTCACTTTCACATTTTCCTCAGTCTCCAGATGTCTCTCTCTTACTGCTGCTTCTATTTCCAAACACTTGGCCTCCAGTTCAAGTCTCTTTAACTCCAGATGGATTTTTAAGTGCTCTGTGGAAAGGTTGAAGTGTTCATTTTCTGAGAAATGTACATCTCCAAGGCCAAGGCCAGCCTGGTTGTCCTCCTAATTGCTGGTCTGTGATGCAGCTGAACCCAAGGCTACAATTATTTCTGCCTTAGTCAGGTTGGCATGCACCAATCCTTTAGCCTGGCACATCTCAGCTAAATGGCTCCTTGTCAACTTTACATACTCCTCTGCTGACATGCTTGCCTTCTCCCTGACTAACTAAGCTAACAAAAAAATAAAACAATTGTGATATGAAATTCTGAATGTACACTATGTGGCTGATTGTGAGTACAAACACCTTCAGTGACCACTGTACATGAGCAATAGGAATTCAACATCCACACCACTACAAGCCAATTAAAATGTGATGTGAATATCCCACCACTGCCAACCAATTAATATATGACACCCCTGCACTGGCCCAGAAATCTATGAGCCTTAGTCCTCACCACTGGCAACAGTGGCGGATGTACACACTGGGAGGGTCACACGTACTCACTCAGTAAAGTGCAATTTCCCTTAAGGGCACACAGAGATCACAGTCTGGAGCTGGTTTCTCACTCTTTTTCCAGATCCCCAATAAGACTCCCCACTGGCACAGATATAGAGTTGAGATCTCAGCTGAGTAGCCAAGCTAAGACCTTCAGCACTTTCTCTATCCAACCAGTGCTTTGTGTCCCTGCCCAAGTAGCTGACACACACACACACACACACACACACACACACACACACACACACACACACACACACACACACACACACACACTTTGAGATTTGATTTACACACACACACACACACACACACACACACACACACACACACACACACACACACACACACACACACACACACACATACACATACAAATACACACCTGGGAATGGCTGTCACAGGTTTACTAGCTATGCCCCCTTTTTCCCAAACACACACACACATACAAACACACATCTGGGAATGGCTATCACAGGTTTACTAGTTATGCCCCTTTTTCCCAAACAATAAGGTTGTTCCAGCTGCCACCAGCCAACTCTTTATCAGTTACTTAACAACCTTAACAAAGGGTATCCAATCATATTGTGTAATGTTGCTACTAATCCAAATGGTAGCCTGACTAAGAGCAAGGCTATTTAGAAGTGGCCTGTACAGTGTCATCATATAGATATGCAAGTACATTAACAGCTTAAATATATCTCACAAATATCAGCCACAAAGATCGGTTTAAATGTATTTAGTAATAAATAATAAAAGAACAAGACAATACTCAGTAAATCAACACAGTAATGTCACAGTTCAAAATCACATGAAATATTTAAAACAACATTGCAGGGCATTCTCAAATAAATAAATAAAAATCTAAGCTATGCTTTATCATCTTCCTACCTGAAGCTAAAAGAGCTACTATGCTCTAAAACTTACAGCAAGGCAAGTGCAGAAGGTGGTGATGACTGGATGTTCTTGTTAGATCAGACGAAATACAAAATACCCATTCTCTCTAAGAGAGTCCTTAAATTAATATCAAATATTACTGCTGGGTTAGCTTGGATGACATCACTTTTTGTCACCTGACTTTAGTTCCCAAGCCAAACCCCCATTGTAGCATTTGACATTTCCTTGTGAAAAATACATATCTCTCAGATGTTTGCAGATGGTGGAAGTCATAAAACAATACAACACTTCTACATCTCAAACCTAGTAACTACTTCTCTTTCAAGGCAATACAAAAACTTCTAGCTCTCAACATTGTGTCTGTTGTTCCACTGAAAGTGAAAGATACCTTTTATAGCATCATCATAAAACAATTTAATTTCAAATTATTTTCTTGACGTTTTGCAAGTTAACCCTTTTATGTTCTAGTTTCTACTATTAAAATATATACATTTGCACAGGTATATAGTTTATATGCATTTCTGTTCTTTTCCAGTAGGGTACACTGTGGACACATCCTTGAAGCTCAGTACTGTATAAACTGTATTCTACACATACTTTTGTGACAGTAGTTTAATATACATATAACATATAGTTCTAATATATTTGTAAGACAAGCATATGAATCATGTTGATATTCATAAATTACATAGGATTATTTACAAAATTCCAGATAGCTGGACTGGCAGTATTTCCTTCTGTTATATTTCTATAAAAACATATTAATATTCACAAATGACATAGAATTATTTACAAAATTCCAGCTAGCTGGGCTGGTAGTATTTCCATTTGTCACAATCACACTCCCCTGAATATATGCAGTTACCAGATTTTTTATATTATTTAGTTATGCTGTGAGATCTCATTTGTTTTAACCTTTTTTATTTTTTCAAGATATTTCAGTGGACATACATAAGTAGGAGGTGTGTTGATGAATCTCCTGTATAGACATAAATGCTTTGTTTCATAATGTCATCAGTAGCTTTTGGAAGAGTATTTCTCAGTCTCTGGTGTTATGAAAATGTCTCATTGCTCATGGCAATTGCCTATTGCAGATTGGTCAACTACTGCTGTACTGAAGAAATACAGTTCAGACACAACTATGGCTTCAGTGAGAAAGACTTCAATATCAACTCATTAGCATTTCTCTGAATCAGACACACTGACCCACAATAGTGCTGAGTGGTGGCAGCACTCTCCTTAGTGATCTTGCATTGTGTTGGTAAAGGCACCACACCTAAACTCACACAAACACACATTCAGACACGCATACACACACACACACACACACACACACACACACACACACACACACACACACACACACACGTGTGACCACCCAAGCAGACATGCACTCATGACCACCCAAGCAGACACACACTCACGCATACACATACACACACACATACACGTTCATGCAGATTCATTTATGCCATTACATATACACAACCACACATATACCCACTAACACCTTCACAACACCAGATCTTTGCTGAGCTTACCTATTCCATGATTACTCCCATGCAAACGCATGTATGACAGACATGTTTTTACAGCAGTCATTTTTCCCTCCAAAGGTGAAATTTTATGAGTCTGGCAGATAATCAGCCAGGCAAATTGAGAGCCATTGACATTTCCTTGGAGAGTATATAGTTTTTTTCCATTAGACACCCCTGAATTGCTGTATTATCATGCAGCTTTGCCTGCAAGACCACCCCTATGCTGTGATCCCATGAGCAGAAAATCCCAGTGATAGGGCAGTATAAGAATCAGAAAGGTTTATGATAAGGAGAAAAATGGCCATGCTAAGACCTATCCCATTTAGTAAGCCTTTCTCAGTCCCAGACTACCTCAGAAATTTCAACTCAGATAGTTTGCAGATAAGAACTTGACTTCATTTAGTGGATAGCCTATTAACAAATAAGCAACCATTTAAAAAAATCACTAGCTCTATAACAATTCTGCAAGGCTGTCAGCTGCCATGTGTTCAGGCTGATTTAGGTGTGCCAGGGGATCTACAAAGTAGCCTCCCTATTGTCTGTGTTGAATCTACCTCATAGCCAAGCAGTTTTAATCCTCTTAGTATTAAAGGAATAGCCTGTTTTATGACAGCCCTCTCATATCTTAAGATATCATTAAGTCAACTGTTTTTCTTAAATCCTTGATTACAGCATTTTCCTAAAATATGAGTTGTCTTCCCCACAGCAGTCTGGTATATGAAGCTAATTCCCTATCAAAAGTGGGCAAATGATAAGAATACAACTAAAACTCCAAGGCCAGGATGCACAGTAGCAAGGCCCATCCTTTCTCTGCCCACACTTCTGATACCCAGGTACCTACTCTACTTTCACTTAATGGAATCTGC
>NC_056730.1:542192683-542235183 GCF_019279795.1 Protopterus annectens | reverse complement strand
AGCTGCAGGTGTCCAGGCTATGAACCAGCAGCCCATGAAGATAGGCTGCAAAGGCTGCATCATCAGGCAGGTTAGTAATTATTCTGCATGTACTGTTATATAAAATAAATGAGAGAGCCTTCAAAAAGTCTTTTAACCCAATAAATAAAGGTGTAATAATCCTTTAATAAATGTATGATTCATGGAGTGTGGCTGTGTCATTTTCTTTGATATGCTGTTGTACTGTTGCAATCTACAAATAGTAGTGTTGTATTAAGCAGTGTCAACCCACACTTGGTTAGGCCCATATAACATGAATGAAGGGAGTGCCAGTAGCTCGTATGCATATGTACAGCCCTCAACTGTTGGTTCGTGGCCAGCATGTACAGGTTAATCTAGCACATGAGTAGCTTGGTATTGTGTGCCCCAGAAATGTCAGTGAGCTGTTAACATATAACTGATGCTTTCACCTCAACATATCTAGATAATTATATGAAAGTAGATCTGTCAGTGTACCATCTTAGCAGTAGTGTGTGTGAGCAACTCTAAAAATATGTTGCAGTAACATCTGCATGTTGGACAATTTGTATGTAAGATACAGCTCATGTATATAATGATCTAGCACAATCCAGTTGCACAATATAAGGACATTGGGTAGTGTAATATTACATGTAAGGGACATATAACTGCAGTTAATAGGAATGTAGTGAAAACTAGAAGGATATACAAGTTGTTAATTGAGCTATCTTTTCCCACCCTACTGTATGTGCATAAAAAATGCAATTCCACACCTCAATCTGTATGTCTAATCTCAAAACATTTGTTGGGACATATGTCCTATTGGTTTATAAATATTTGCATTAATTTCTATGCATGTGCCCTGTTAAAATACCACAATATTGGTGGCCTGTTGCCATCAATTTAAATTGCATGCTGTTGTAATGTCCACTATTGTTTTATATATGCATGTGTTATGCTTGCTTTTCAACTGTTGAAAAGCTGGTGTGTTATGTTAATGGGAATACTTCTGCATGCTGTTATAACTAATTAGGCATGCTGTTGACCGTTACTAACACATATCTTTATTAAACTCTCCAAAACATAGTTTGTATGGGAAGGCTGGTCCCAGCGGACCCACCTGTCCCACCTCAGTTGGCCATGGCACCTGGCACCAGCAGATCTGGTGCCCAGCCTGGGACCACCTCCTCCACTGGCCTGTGCCACCTTCGGGTGGAAGTGCTGCGGGGGATGGGGCTTGGCCCCCTGTGCAAGCATGGGCGGAGGGGCACCTATCACCCTTCGAATGGTCCGGGCTGTGGTGCATAGATAGATTGAACGTTCTGTTGCAGAACCTCTACACCAGCTTGAGGCCCGAGTGGTGCAATTCCCGGGTCAGCCTACCCCTCCTACACAGCCCCCAGCACAGCCACCCTCTGGGCCGTGAAGGTGCAGTGGTGACTGCCCATGGGTGGGGACCTCAGTCCCACTGTTTCATTCTGGGGGCTCATGGGCTTGCGATTTCCAAACATCCCACCCCGTCAAAGGTGTTCACCCACACCATGTGTCATATACCACCCCTGTATGCATCTTGTTTGTCTTGCTTGTTTACCTCCCCAACCTACCTCCCCAAATATACCTACTTCCCCTACCCCACATTCCACTCTCACCTGAAAAAATATAAAAAAGGGCAATCTGCTCCCAAAAAAAAAATTACGCCCCATTCATAGCTGCCCAATTTACACACATGTCCACTAGACATATGAAATGTTATTTAATTAGCATTACAACATACTTTGTTGTCCTCACCCCTCTCTCAGGGGTTTGAAGGGTCCATATCTACTTCCAAATTTATTGCATATACACAGCTGTTGCTGTTGAAGAAATGGGCAGCTATGGACCTTCCCTACATCCTTCCTGCACATCCTGAGCTATTTTCCATACTGTATTTCCCTCATTGTGCCTCTTTTTCAAAGTTTTCCTATTTCCCCATTTTTCTTTTCTTTCAAAGAAATAAGTGCAGGGTTGAGCGGGAGTAAGCACTATTAAGCAGTAGTTAGCGGGTTTGTGTGAGTTTCCACTTGTTTGCGCTTGGCTAAGCAATGCACAGCAATGCGCAAACCCGCTTACAACTGCTTAAAAGTGCCTTAGTCACTCTGTATGTGAGGGCCCTTGTTCTGCTCAGGAGCAAAATAAAACACCTCTGTAAGTCTCGAATCCCAGACCTTGCACACACTACACAACATGAATTACCACTAAGCTATGGTAGATATACATCAAGTTGGTGCTTAAATAATTATATCATGCATCCAAATGAGTGAATGTAAAGGAAAATTAGGAATACCATACCACACAACTTGTTCTGTGGATGTTGACCAACAGTTGTGGGATTACATTACATGACTGTGATAATAGAAGCAGCCATTCTAGCAGGAAATAATATTACGCCATCACATTACAACCCCACTCAGTATCACAGCAGGACAAACACTGGCATATCTGTTTAGGACAGAGGCCATCCCTCCCAACTGTCCCTAATTTTCAGGGATGTCCCTGATTTTGACACATATTTTAGCTCTGTCCCTCTGAATCCCTCCTAAAACTACTGTCTTTGGCCAGAAAACTGGTGAATTACACTTAATGAATAATGACAATAATTAAGAGTTAGGCACTTCTTTTATTTCAGAAAAGGTGTATTAATTTATTTACTCTGATTCTCTCAATGTCTCAACTTAATGGCACTAATATTTTAAAGGTGCCCCGATTGTCCCTGACTTTTCCTTGACTTTTCCCCAAGACTGTTCAAACATGTACCTGATTGGTTGAGAGGGCTTGTAGAGGCAGAAACACAGAGGCATATCAGCTTTTCTGCTGTTACACACTGTGCAAATAGCTTTGGAAGGAGTTTTGGAAGCATACCCTTATGTAGGAATACAACACTGAAATACAAATGGATGTTGCCATGTACTGGTAGCAGCCAACTGTAAGAATGCCATTGCTCTATTGCTGAAAATACCTGTGTGGTGCACAGACAAAAAATAACAGGCTATTCTCTGGCTATCATGCAGATAGGTCCACAGTTGGGAGTTATGCAGACAGACTACTTGCCTTGATAAACTAACATGTACACAGCAACCCTGTAAGTCCAGCAAGATCAAATCCACACAATACTACTTACACTCTCTGTACTTCTGCAACCCTACCCAAATGTAAAATATACCTGTGTGTGCAGGGTCTGCCAAGGATGTAGGTAAGCATACTCACAGTACTGAAATGTGTTCAGTTTTTCTGAGCAGTTTGTGCTAATGTCAACACTAAAAAAGCACAAACTGTTTAGAACTGAGTAAATGAATATTCACAGTATAGCAGTTCACAAACAATTCTTGTGCCAAAGGAATACATCTCTATAACTAGCTTTGTATGGCAGTTAATTGTAACAGTTGAAAAGAAAGTACATCTTTCCATGTATCTTGGGGTAGCATTTTGAGGGGTGAGTACATTTCTACACTGACAAGTGAGTACTGGAAGACTGGAAGCAGCAACATTAGGTCTGAGTACAAAATGTAAATCTCTGGCTAGACCCCTGGCTTCTGATATAAGAACTATACCAACCTTCTGTCTTAAACAATGATGTCCACACCAAACAAGGATGATCTCCATCTTGGAAAGCTGAAAGAGCAACACCTACATGAGTCAGCAATATATAGTACTGGGTTGCTATGACAGTGATTACTGCAATTACTACAGAGCAGGCTGCATGCAATTAGCAAATGGTGGCCACTAATTGGTGCAGAGGCCATCATATGCTCATGTGCAAATTCCTACAAAAACAGGCTGCAATCTCTGCCAACAAACTCAATCACTCTATTGCAGAGAATGACATAGAGAGAGAGACAGAGAAAAGGAAAAAGAAATATTACCAAATCATACAAAAGAAAGGTATGTGACACATATGTATTTACCGGCATGTAGTAGATGTTATTGAAGAATAGTCTACATAATGTGAACCATTCATATGTGGCAGCAGCACTTCTTTATGCGCAGATGTTCTGCTTAACTACTGCTATGGACAATACTGTGTATACCTGTGGGCAGTGGGACATACATGTGAAATGTGTAGCTCAGCATTAAATGTCAAAGATCTGATCCATGTTATCTGTGTTCTGTACAGTAATGTGGCCAATGGCTGTTGGGGGGATTAGCGCTAACATTATATAAACATGGGTGTGACAGAACAACACATGCATGATAGTCATATTAAAGTGTAGCTTAGCATTGGCAACTGCTGTAGCAGTCTAGTATGCTTATCTAGCATCTGTAGCCATATATACCCCCCTAATGTTAGTGTGTGTTCATATGTGACACCTGTTTGTGTTGCAGCAAGGCCCAACAGTTCAGCTGTGAGGTCCAAGGACTTACAACAGTGTGGACCTTGTATGTGTATGCCACACACATACGGAGACATATATATGTGTCATATATATTCACATCTGTATATGTGCAAAGAGCAGGGGACATACTGCAACTGTTTGTGAAGGGGAGAGATATATATGTTGGTGAAGGTTAGTATGCGCATATTTGTATGTAGGTTTTAGCATGTAACAAACATGACAGCATACAGTACTGGTATTTGACATGTGGTGGTTAAACACTGTGGGTGGTTTGTTCAGTTTGCAATGTTGAAGCCAGTAAGGCCTGCTAAAGCTACCTGGGCTGTGAACACCTTCAATGCATTTATCCCAAGACTGTGCGATTTTATTACATTACTGTGCACCTTACATCCTTTGTATAATTGATATTCTCACTATGAAAGGAGAAATGGATGTGTATATGTATATATATATATATATATATATATATATATATATATACATATATATATATATATATATATATATATATATATATATATATATATATATATATATATATATATATATATATATATATATATATATATATATACTCATACACACCTACATCTACTTGTTGCAATAGATTCTCTGTACTGTTGACTGACTGTGATGGTCAGTATGTTTGTGAATACATCAAAGATATGTTTCTGTGGGATAGGTTAGTGGGAAACTGTTTATGTTATGGTATTATGGGTCTTTACTTTGACCCTAGCAAAAGCTGTGTATTCTGTTGCTAGGCAGAACAAGTGCTATTGCATACAGTGTGATTAAGTCCCTTGGTTTTAACTAGGGTTTGTCATTGGAGGCTAAAGCACTACATCTATGATTATTGATTGGTACTGATGTTGAATGCAAATCCTGCGTGTACTGTAGTACTACTTGAAGCTCTGGGCCTGTACAGCAAAGTATGGTGTATGTCCACATTGCTTGCATCCACTGTTTTGTGTGGTCCCTGTATTCACCACAGATTACATTTCTCAAGGTTAAGGTTGTGTAAGTACTGACACACAGTACTATATAGTACACACTGAAAGCTCATCTGGGTTGTCATACCTTTGTGTCCTAAGAACAATGAAAGTTCAAACAACTGATTGAAGCCCAATTCGGGTGGATATACTCAAGAACTCACTGCTCGTACACCAATAAAAAAGACGTTTAATTCCACATAAATCCAGCGATACAAGACAGGTTTAGCGCTTTCAACCGTACATTACAGTCTTCTTCAGAACACTTTATTCAAACCAGTTGAATCATTTTATATGGTCCTAAATTGAATAATTAGAACACTTAATTCAAATTCCCGCCAAAAATATTTAAAAGTATTTAAAATCATTTAAAGGCATATTCCCATAAAACACACATTATGTATAATTGTTTTTAAAATTGTTTTTTCAAAAAACAAGTCCATGATTATGAACTAACTTCAAAAAATCAATTTCAATTTAGGTTAAAAATGCTTAGACAACATATTGTTTTTAAACAAGAACAAAATAAATAGTGGCTACTAATGATGAAAAGGTGCAACATTACTTCACTTGTAATACATGAAGTGATGAAATGCTTTATATATGATTAAAAAACCATTGTAGTAACAATCAACCATCTACTTCATAAAATGTGAGTAATACCATATGATGCTTTTATAACTAGCTTTCTGATTAAATCCCTAAGACATGAAAAGCAGATGGTCACTATACATAAATCATAATAAAAAAGGTTTGATACTGATAAAATCGTTCAAACCTGGTTTCCGTGTAGAATCAGTCAATATCTGCCATCTGCTTTCCTTAAGGGCTAATTCATTTTTCCAATTTCCATTAAAAGGAGAGATAGACACCTGATCAATAATACAAAAATGGAAACTGTGATCACTTTTTCTGCAATGTGCCTGTATAGAGCATTTTTGTTGTCACACTTTTGTATCCTATATTGGTGTTCATACAGCCGTTTCTTCAGCTGTCGCTCTGTTTTACCTATATAATGGGCTTTACACAATTTGCATAATGCCACATAAACCACACCTTTGGTTTCACAGTTTCCCTTCAAGCTTTTTATATAGGTAGCATTAAGGTCATTTAACCTAAAACCTTTGTCCTGATTGATGTATTTGCATTGTCTACACCTGCCACACTTGGTTGTCCCTCTATTGACATCACTGTTGGTGTTAACTCTCTTAGTACTAGCCCTCTCCAACAACCTATTGACATTGGGGGCTGTCTTATACACATGTCTAGGAACTTTACCTAGAATCTCCTCTGAATCCAAGGCTGCTAACATTTCCCAATGTCTTCCAAGAATGTCAATAATGATGTTTGTAAAAGGAGTGTACATAAGAATACATACTCTTCCCTTGCTAGTGTGTATATTCTTGTTTCCTGTTGTCATACTATAGTTTCCCAAAATGGGAATGTATTTTGATCCCCATTGGCTCTGTACTTGATTGGTCACCTCAGTAACCATCCTATCAGGATATCCACGATCCAAGAATAACTGTTTAAGAACTGTTAATTCCAAAATCATGGTATCTCTAGTAGAGCACATCCTAGCAACTCTAATACTTTGACCTTTTAAGATATTCCTGAAAACATGAGGAGGATGGTTACTAGTGTAGTGAATGTAGTTGTTTGAAAAAGTGGGTTTCCTGTAGACCCTAGACCTAAAACCTTCAGAACTGTGACTAATGAATGTATCTAGGAACGGTGTTTCTGTACGATGGTAACTGTGGGTGAAGTAGAGAAATTCTGTGGTGGAATTGAGATAAGACATGAAATCATCCAACCTGGTCACCGAAGCGTTCCAGAGGATGAAAATATCGTCTAGATAACGTGCATAGTACAAAATGTCAGAATCAAACTGACTATTAAACACGAATCTCGATTCCCACTCAAGCATGACCAGGTTGGCATACATAGGGGCACAAGCCGCACCCATGGCAACTCCCTTGGTCTGTCTAAAGAATTCTCCCTGAAATTCCACAAAATTGTAGTCCAAAACCAATCCCATCATGTCACAGATCAAGTTGATCTTGTCCCATATGTTCCCAATTTTGTAGACTGCTAGCAAAGAATTCCAATCCTTGTTCCTTAGGGATGCTGGAAAACAAATCCTTGATGTCAATAGTAAGATAAATAGCTTGTATCTTCCATCTGTCCCTAGTAAGGTCTCCCAAAAATCTCCATGAGTCTTTCATCAAATGGGGGATGGAATCATAGATGTTCTTGAGCCATCGGTCAATCAACTGACCTATCTTAAAAGTCTTGGAACGGGATCCTGATACAATAGGCCGAAATGGGGGGTTCTCAAGACATTTGTGGATCTTGGGTATTCCTACCATCTTAGCCAAGATGGGATGATCGGTCTTCAAGTAGGTGTAGGTGTCGTTGGTTATCCTATTGTCTATTAAATATTCCTCCAGACACAAATCTATCCTTTTGTGTCCAATGGAAATCTGATTCAAGGATATGCTCTCGTAATTGCCTGATTCATATAAAATGTTGTGTATAACATCATTGTACTCGGTGGTGTAAAAGACTACTGCACCACCTCCCTTGTCGGGCTTCATGATTCTGATGTCTCTGTTGCACATAAACTTGTTTAAACAGTCCCTCTCAAGATGTGATAGATTGTCATCGTATTTGATCCTTTCCTTTTTGATATTCCTGTGTAAATGGTAAATGTCGGACATACCATTTTTCAAAATTAATGGGGTTACTTGCCGAATGTATGTGCTCCTTTTCCTCAATTCCGTAGACGCCAATCAAGTTGTTGGTCTGGTTAGATTGACATCAGTCTCTTTGTCAAATAGCAATGCTAAATTAAGCCGTCTTTCTTCACCTCAATGATATTGTCTACTAAATTCAACCCAGTCGAGGAATGTATTTCATCCCTTTACTCAAGAGTTTTACAAAAGCATTGTCAATTTCTAAACTGTAATTGTATACTTTATATCCTTCACTGGTGGTGATCGTGGGACGGGGGATCTATACCAGAAGGGTTCCAGAATTGACAGTGAGTTCATCAACACCTTCCATCCCAGTATTCTCCTTAGAAAGCCAATAAGAACTGTCCTCCCCTCTAACTTTGTTGGAAGTAATTTCATCAAAATGTGTAGATGAATTTGACAAAGCACCTTGAGTCAAACTCACATGAAATTGTGGGAGGTGTCCTGACTTGTCTGGGTGGTCCAACCGTTCGTTCGTTGGGGTCTTAAATAGTTTCTCGCTGTTATCGGACAATAAATCTGGATAAATATCTATACAGTTAGTCAGATTTTTCATTATTGTCTCTTGTGATTTCTCGCTGGGTAAAATTTCATGTGAGTTTGACTCAAGGTGCTTTGTCAAATTCATCTACACATTTTGATGAAAGACTGATGTCAATCCTAACCAGACCAACAACTTGATCGGTGTAGCGGGTACGGAATTGAGGAAAAGGAGCACATACATTCCGGCAAGTAACCCCATTATATCCAATTTTGAAAAAATGGTATGTCACGACATTTACCATTTACACAGGAATATCAAAAAGGAAAGGATCAAATACGATGACAATCTATCACATCTTGAGAGGGACTGTTTAAACAAGTTTATGTGCAACAGAGACATCAGAATCATGAAGCCCGACAAGGGAGGTGGGGCAGTAGTCTTTTACACCACCGAGTACAATGATGTTATACACAACATTTTATATGAATCAGGCAATTACGAGAGCATATCCTTGAATCAGATTTCCATTGGACACAAAAGGATAGATTTGTGTCTGGAGGAATATTTGATAAACAATAGGATAACCAACGACACCTACACCTACTTGAAGACCGATCATCCCATCTTGGCTAAGATGGTAGGAATACCCAAGATCCACAAATGTCTTGAGAACCCCCCATTTCGGCCTATTGTATCAGGATCCCGTTCCAAGACTTTTAAGATAGGTCAGTTGATCGACCGATGGCTCAAGAACATCTATGATTCCATCCCCCATTTGATGAAAGACTCATGGAGATTTTTGGGAGACCTTACTAGGGACAGATGGATTCATCTACACATTTTGATGAAATTACTTCCAACAAAGTTAGAGGGGAGGACAGTTCTTATTGGCTTTCTAAGGAGAATACTGGGATGGAAGGTGTTGATGAACTCACTGTCAATTCTGGAACCCCTTCTGGTATAGATCCCCCACGTCCCACGATCACCACGATTGAAGGATATAAAGTATACAATTACACGGATTTAGAAATTGACAATGCTTTTGTAAAACTCTTGAGTAAAGGGATGAAATACATTCCTACGACTGGGTTGAATTTAGTAGACAATATCATTGAGGTGAAGAAATATTGTAGACGGCTTAATTTAGCACTGCTATTTGATAAAGAGACTGATGTCAATCCTAACCAGACCAACAACTTGATCGGTGTAGCGGGTACGGAATTGAGGAAAAGGAGCACATACATTCCGGCAAGTAACCCCATTGTATCCAATTTTGAAAAAATGGTATGTCACGACATTTACCATTTACACAGGAATATCAAAAAGGAAAGGATCAAATACGATGACAATCTATCACATCTTGAGAGGGACTGTTTAAACAAGTTTATGTGCAACAGAGACATCAGAATCATGAAGCCCGACAAGGTGGGGCAGTAGTCTTTTACACCACCGAGTACAATGATGTTATACACAACATTTTATATGAATCAGGCAATTACGAGAGCATATCCTTGAATCAGATTTCCATTGGACACAAAAGGATAGATTTGTGTCTGGAGGAATATTTGATAGACAATAGGATAACCAACGACACCTACACCTACTTGAAGACCGATCATCCCATCTTGGCTAAGATGGTAGGAATACCCAAGATCCACAAATGTCTTGAGAACCCCCCATTTCGGCCTATTGTATCAGGATCCCGTTCCAAGACTTTTAAGATAGGTCAGTTGATCGACCGATGGCTCAAGAACATCTATGATTCCATCCCCCATTTGATGAAAGACTCATGGAGGTTTTTGGGAGACCTTACTAGGGACAGATGGAAGATACAAGCTATTTATCTTACTATTGACATCAAGGATTTGTTTTCCAGCATCCCTAAGGAACAAGGATTGGAATTTTTGCTAGCAGTCTACAAAACATTCGGCTTTACGTGGGACAAGATCAACTTGATCTGTGACATGATGGGATTGGTTTTGGACTACAATTTTGTGGAATTTCAGGGAGAATTCTTTAGACAGACCAAGGAGTTGCCATGGTGCGGCTTGTGCCCCTATGTATGCCAACCTGGTCATGCTTTGGAGGGAATCGAGATTCGTGTTTAATAGTCAGTTTGATTCTGACATTTTGTACTATGCACGTTATCTAGACGATATTTTCATCCTCTGAACGCCCGGTGACCAGGTTGGATGATTTCATGTCTTATCTCAATTCCACCACAGAATTTCTCTACTTCACCCACAGTTACCACCGTACAGAAACACCGTTCCTAGATACATTCATTAGTCACAGTTCTGAAGGGTTTAGGTCTAGGGTCTACAGGAAACCCACTTTTTCAAACGACTACATTCACTACACTAGTAACCATCCTCCACATGTTTTCAGGAATATCTTAAAAGGTCAAAGTATTAGAGTTGCTAGGATGTGCTCTACTAGAGATACCATGATTTTGGAATTAACAGTTCTTAAACAGTTATTCTTGGATCGTGGATATCCTGATAGGATGGTTACTGAGGTGACCAATCAAGTACAGAGCCAATGGGGATCAAGATACATTCCCATTTTGGGAAACTATAGTATGACAACAGGAAACAAGAATATACACACTAGCAAGGGTAGAGTATGTATTCTTATGTACACTCCTTTTACCAACATCATTATTGACATTCTTGAAGACATTGGGAAATGTTAGCAGCCTTGGATTCAGAGGAGATTCTAGGTAAAGTTCCTAGACATGTGTATAAGACAGCCCCCAATGTCAATAGGTTGTTGGAGAGGGCTAGTACTAAGAGAGTTAACACCAACAGTGATGTCAATAGAGGGACAACCAAGTGTGGCAGGTGTAGACAATGCAAATACATCAATCAGGACAAAGGTTTTAGGTTAAATGACCTTAATGCTACCTATATAAAAAGCTTGAAGGGAAACTGTGAAACCAAAGGTGTGGTTTATGTGGCATTATGCAAATTGTGTAAAGCCCATTATATAGGTAAAACAGAGCGACAGCTGAAGAAACGGCTGTATGAACACCAATATAGGATACAAAAGTGTGACAACAAAAATGCTCTATACAGGCACATTGCAGAAAAAGGAAGTGATCACAGTTTCAATTTTTGTATTATTGATCAGGTGTCTATCTCTCCTTTTAATGGAAATTGGAAAAATGAATTAGCCCTTAAGGAAAGCAGATGGCAGATATTGACTGATTCTACACGGAAACCAGGTTTGAACGATTTTATCAGTATCAAACCTTTTTTATTATGATTTATGTATAGTGACCATCTGCTTTTCATGTCTTAGGGATTTAATCAGAAAGCTAGTTGTAAAAACATCATATGGTATTACTCACATTTTATGAAGTAGATTATTGATTGTTATTACAATGGGTTTTTTAATCATATATAAAGCATTTTATCACTTTATGTATTACAAGTGAAGCAATGTTGCACCTTTTCATCATTAGTAGCCACTATTTATTTTGTTCTTATTTAAAAACAACACGTTGTCTAAGCATTTTTAACCTAAACTGATTTTTTGAAGTTAGTTCATAAACATGGACTTGTTTTTTAAAAACAATTTTACAATGTGTGTTTTATGGGAATATGCCTTTAAATGATTTTTAAATACTTTTAAATATTTTTGGCGGGAATTTGAATTAAGTGTTCTAATTATACAATTAAGGACTATATAAAATGATTCAACTGGTTTGAATAAAGTGTTCTGAAGAAGACTGTAATGTACGGTTGAAAGCGCTAAACCTGTCTTGTATCGCTGGATTTATGTGGAATTAAACGTCTTTTTATTGGTGTACGAGCAGTGAGTTCTTGAGTATATCCACCCGAATTGGGCTTCAATCAGTTGTTTGAACTTTCATTATTCTTTGGTTTTGTTATTCGGGATGGATGTGTCCATTGAACACGACGCTGCTTCATTGTGCAGGGAAGACGTGAATACTTTGAGAGCGGATCTTTCCGCTTTACAGAATGAGGTGCACCGTCTCACGGAGCTGATTGCCAGCTTAGTTACTACTATTAACACCAAGAAGATATCTAACAGAGAGACGGAAGGTAGACTAAAGGATATGACTGAGTCCAACAGTCAGGTTAGATGTGGTAGCAGGAAACGTAATGCCCTGATGACAGCGTCATCTCCAGAGCTACCTGCGGCCTCGTAAACGAATATCACGGATTGTGGATTCCCAAGAGAGCTTAGGGACACGGATGGTGATACGGAAGTTAACCGAAATCTTGGGACAGTGAACATTGACTTGCCCAACAAAGAAAAAACAACACACGATATGGGATTGGATTTATTCATACAGGAGGAAGAACATTGCTCTATCGATCGATTGCAGAGTGCCTCCGCACATGACTTTACTTTTGACTTCAGCGTCAGCAAGGCAAGACGTGAGCAACAAGTAGCTGGAGCCAGACCAAAGGATGCACGGGTGGTCAAAACATATGGACATGGCAACATTAAACACACACAGTTTTTGAAAGGTAATTTACCTCAAACAGTTATGCATAATGCTTCTGGTGTGTGTCATAGCAATTGTTTTGATAAATCTGATATGTGCAATGTTAACAACATCAATGTACAAAACCATGAATGTATATATGTAGATAAAAACGCATTAATGGAACAGTTTTTAGACGACAATATTGATTTTTTTGAGAAAGAGAAAAATTATGTAAGTAAACACAAATCTATATCAAACAAAACTAGTGAGACCCAGCCCTCTGTGAGAGATGCGATATATGATTTTGGACGAAAATTAGTGGCTATAAAAAACACAAAGGTTGATATTAGTTATTTAGACAAATGCCTTGAAAACAAAGTCATACCCAAGGGATTAAGATTTTTCAAGCTCCCTTTAGGTATAGATTATGGGATAGATACTATGCGTGCATTTAATGACTTATTTGATGATTTTGGTGTTGCATACATTAAATTGCTGATTAAATTCAATGATGAAAAGCTTGTTAGATTAATTAAAGAAGCAGAGAAAATGAACTCTACCATCATCAATGATCCAGATTTTGATTATTGGAGGGAATTATACACCAAACAATATAGTGTGGCAGAACAGAAAATATCAGGCATTGTGGAGAGAAAACAGAACAAAATCCTATTTGATTTAGATATGTACAATAACAATAGAGTTTACATCTGGCCGGCCAACAGAAATAAGGGCAACCCACAGTTCGTGCACTCACATAGAAGGAAACATTCAAAAAGTGGATTTGGGGAAGAAAATTTTCAGGGGGGGAGGTTTTACCCAGCGAAAAATCACAAGAGACAATAATGAAAAATCTGACTAACTGTATAGATATTTATCCAGATTTATTGTCCGATAACAGCGAGAAACTATTTAAGACCCCAACGAACGAACGGTTGGACCACCCAGACAAGTCAGGACACCTCCCACAATTTCATGTGAGTTTGACTCAAGGTGCTTTGTCAAATTCATCTACACATTTTGATGAAATTACTTCCAACAAAGTTAGAGGGGAGGACAGTTCTTATTGGCTTTCTAAGGAGAATACTGGGATGGAAGGTGTTGATGAACTCACTGTCAATTCTGGAACCCCTTCTGGTATAGATCCCCCACGTCCCACGATCACCACGAGTGAAGGATATAAAGTATACAATTACACGGATTTAGAAATTGACAATGCTTTTGTAAAACTCTTGAGTAAAGGGATGAAATACATTCCTACGACTGGGTTGAATTTAGTAGACAATATCATTGAGGTGAAGAAATATTGTAGACGGCTTAATTTAGCATTGCTATTTGACAAAGAGACTGATGTCAATCCTAACCAGACCAACAACTTGATCGGTGTAGCGGGTACGGAATTGAGGAAAAGGAGCACATACATTCCGGCAAGTAACCCCATTATATCCAATTTTGAAAAAATGGTATGTCACGACATTTACCATTTACACAGGAATATCAAAAAGGAAAGGATCAAATACGATGACAATCTATCACATCTTGAGAGGGACTGTTTAAACAAGTTTATGTGCAACAGAGACATCAGAATCATGAAGCCCGACAAGGGAGGTGGGGCAGTAGTCTTTTACACCACCGAGTACAATGATGTTATACACAACATTTTATATGAATCAGGCAATTACGAGAGCATATCCTTGAATCAGATTTCCATTGGACACAAAAGGATAGATTTGTGTCTGGAGGAATATTTGATAGACAATAGGATAACCAACGACACCTACACCTACTTGAAGACCGATCATCCCATCTTGGCTAAGATGGTAGGAATACCCAAGATCCACAAATGTCTTGAGAACCCAACATTTTGGCCTATTGTATCAGGATCCCGTTCCAAGACTTTTAAGATAGGTCAGTTGATCGACCGATGGCTCAAGAACATCTATGATTCCATCCCCCATTTGATGAAAGACTCATGGAGATTTTTGGGAGACCTTACTAGGGACAGATGGAAGATACAAGCTATTTATCTTACTATTGGCATCAAGGATTTGTTTTCCAGCATCCCTAAGGAACAAGGATTGGAATTCTTTGCTAGCAGTCTACAAAAACATTCGGGCTTTACGTGGGACAAGATCAACTTGATCTGTGACATGATGGGATTGGTTTTGGACTACAATTTTGTGGAATTTCAGGGAGAATTCTTTAGACAGACCAAGGGAGTTGCCATGGGTGCGGCTTGTGCCCCTATGTATGCCAACCTGGTCATGCTTGAGTGGGAATCGAGATTCGTGTTTAATAGTCAGTTTGATTCTGACATTTTGTACTATGCACGTTATCTAGACGATATTTTCATCCTCTGGAACGCTTCGGTGACCAGGTTGGATGATTTCATGTCTTATCTCAATTCCACCACAGAATTTCTCTACTTCACCCACAGTTACCACCGTACAGGAACACCGTTCCTAGATACATTCATTAGTCACAGTTCTGAAGGTTTTAGGTCTAGGGTCTACAGGAAACCCACTTTTTCAAACGACTACATTCACTACACTAGTAACCATCCTCCTCATGTTTTCAGGAATATCTTAAAAGGTCAAAGTATTAGAGTTGCTAGGATGTGCTCTACTAGAGATACCATGATTTTGGAATTAACAGTTCTTAAACAGTTATTCTTGGATCGTGGATATCCTGATAGGATGGTTACTGAGGTGACCAATCAAGTACAGAGCCAATGGGGATCAAAATACATTCCCATTTTGGGAAACTATAGTATGACAACAGGAAACAAGAATATACTCACTAGCAAGGGAAGAGTATGTATTCTTACGTACACTCCTTTTACCAACATCATTATTGACATTCTTGGAAGACATTGGGAAATGTTAGCAGCCTTGGATTCAGAGGAGATTCTAGGTAAAGTTCCTAGACATGTGTATAAGACAGCCCCCAATGTCAAAAGGTTGTTGGAGAGGGCTAGTACCAAGAGGGTTAACACCAACAGTGATGTCAATAGAGGGACAACCAAGTGTGGCAGGTGTAGACAATGCAAATACATCAATCAGGACAAAGGTTTTAGGTTAAATGACCTTAATGCTACCTATATAAAAAGCTTGAAGGGAAACTGTGAAACCAAAGGTGTGGTTTATGTGGCATTATGCAAATTGTGTAAAGCCTATTATATAGGTAAAACAGAGCGACAGCTGAAGAAAAGGCTGTATGAACACCAATATAGGATACAAAAGTGTGACAACAAAAATGCTCTATACAGGCACATTGCAGAAAAAGGAAGTGATCACAGTTTCAATTTTTGTATTATTGATCAGGTGTCTATCTCTCCTTTTAATGGAAATTGGAAAAATGAATTAGCCCTTAAGGAAAGCAGATGGCAGATATTGACTGATTCTACACGGACACCAGGTTTGAACGATTTTATCAGTATCCAACCTTTTTTATTATGATTTATGTATAGTGACCATCTGCTTTTCATGTCTTAGGGATTTAATCAGAAAGCTAGTTGTAAAAACATCGTATGGTATTACTCACATTTTATGAAGTAGATTCTTGATTGTTATTACAATGGGTTTTTTAATCATATATAAAGCATTTCATCACTTTATGTATTACAAGTGAAGCAATGTTGCACCTTTTCATCATTAGTAGCCACTATTTATTTTGTTCTTATTTAAAAACAACACGTTGTCTAAGCATTTTTAACCTAAACTGATTTTTTGAAGTTAGTTCATAAACATGGACTTGTTTTTTAAAAACAATTTTACAATGTGTGTTTTATGGGAATATGCCTTTAAATGATTTTTAAATACTTTTAAATATTTTTGGTGGGAATTTGAATTAAGTGTTCTAATTATACAATTAAGGACTATATAAAATGATTCAACTGGTTTGAATAAAGTGTTCTGAAGAAGACTGTAATGTACGGTTGAAAGCGCTAAACCTGTCTTGTATCGCTGGATTTATGTGGAATTAAACGTCTTTTTATTGGTGTACGAGCAGTGAGTTCTTGAGTATATCCACCCGAATTGGGCTTCAATACCTTTGTGTCCTGTAATTATGTCTGACGTGTGTGTGGGTATGTCTGTAACATGTCCTTTGACATATGTGTGGTAAAACATATAACTGCGTATCTAGCAGCATTCATAGTGTACTACAGCAGTATGTGACCTATATTCCCAATTGTGCACATATTTTGGCCAAGGGTTTGGCATTAACCAGTTGTGTGGTATAATAGTAATACATTTACTGGACCTTGCACTGATTGTGATGGATGATATATTTCTTTACACATCAGCTTGATGTATATCTGCTGTGGCTAGGTGGTGCATCGTGTTGCATACAGTGTGCCAGGTACTCTTGTATAGTCTTATATAGTGATTTTATTTTGTTGCTGTGCAGAACATGGTTCATTATATAGAGAGTGAGCAAGGCACTTTCAAGCAGTTGTGGGGTGAGCAGTGATAAGTGGCAGTTACAGTGTTTCACTCTCAGTTAGCTTATAGGTTGCTATATATGGCAGTTCAGTGATATCTGTACTGTATAATGTTAAATGTGCCATATGACTTGCTCAGACATATTTTTGTATTTATGTCTTCCAGGCATCATGGCCCATCACAGGAACCTGAGCTGCAGTAGTGCTGAAGATGATATCATTACTAGCAGTATAATTCAGCACTACCGTCTCATGTTCTCATGAACCAGCCAGGACCAGCAGGAGCATACCGCAATGTGGAAATATGTTGTCCGCAGGGTCAATGAGGTAGGCCTGCATAACTGGACATATGAGCAGGTACACCACCACTGCAGTGATCTTCTCAGACATGTCCGTCAGTGGCCGCTGATGTGCGTAGACAACAGCTTGCAACAGGAGGTGGTGTTAATATTCATCCCCCCTCACCAGAGTGGAGGAGCTGCTCAAGAGCCTGATGGCACCTGCCCAACAACAACAGCAGCAGACATACACCATGATGGAGGTTGGAACCACCCAGCAAGCACACATGGAGCATGCAGGTAACATGGCATATCAGTAGACTACTGTTATCTGTATTGGTAGATCATGCGTATGTGAGATGTGGAGTGTGACATTCAAAGATGTGGAGCCTGTTGTTGTGCAATAATGATCATTTGGAACATAATCTGTAGCCCTGTGAATGTAAACTGTTGTTGTACTGTAAGACTGCAAACACACAGTAGCAATGCCACAGTTGTGGCCACTGACAAACTGTCTCATCTCTATGTAGGTCCCTCTGGGGTGACATCAAGGCAATGAACAGATGATGGTGAGTGTGTTCTACATTTATTATTGTAAATAAAAAGTGCATGTCATAGTTAAGGTGTAGGCCATGTACACATGTAACACACCTATCCATAATGCATGCTGTGCATGTTTGGTGTAAGAGCACACACATCTCACTAATGTGATTAGCTGCCTCAAACACATGCAATACCCAGACCATCTCAAACAAATGTGGCTAGACTATAGTGACCATTGGATAGGCACAGTTGATACTCAACATGCACATAACATACACATGCATGTCATACACAGAGCATTTTAACATGCTACACATAAAAGATTCCCAAACCCTCTGTAAAGACACATTCCAGTATCCAAAATCTCATCCATACATTACACATAATATACCTGAGGGGTACAGGCCTATCCTGGGGCATTTAAACACTCTGCAACACACTACACATTCATGTCAGGGAATGCTCCTTATTGGCCTCCTTACAAACTCAAGTAACAACTGGTTGTGAAATGGGGAATTTAGCCAAGGTAGTACAGTTCTGGCACAGCATGATTAGTGCTAGTTTGTGAAACGTTTGTAGCCTTGAGTGACCACCTGATGCTTCATGATGATGGCCTATAGTACTATACCCCATCCAGTTATTGTAACCACAGTACTACACATAGCTGTCATTTCTACACACCATAATGATGCATGTGTGCACACATATGCACCTCTAAACAGTATGCATACCAATCACCATTTGCACAACTGACATATATATGTCTTGTGATGCTATTGAGTGGCTCGGTCATATGACACATATTGGGTATGTGTAGTGTTTAAATATGCAGTTGTGTTTTAGTATGCTATGTCATGGATGAGACTGACATGTCCACAATATGACCTACACTCATCATAAGTATCGTACATTGGGTATGTGGCTGAATGGTATTCCATCAATTATCCATGCACCACTGATGATGTTGTGTGAATACTCATCATGCATGTGCTAAAAAATGTGTCCACAGTTATTTGCTAAAGACACAGAGGCTGTAATCAGCATTGGATACTTGTCTGACACACAGATACACATCCAGCAATGGTGTGTACACCTGTGAGTTATGATGCACAGTACATTACAGGGTTATGAATACTTGCACAGCAATGTTGTGTCCATGTATGCATTGTGTTCTAGGGGGAGGGCCATCACCTAATAACAAAACATATGCATCAAAGCCATGTATTCTGTTAGTAATAAGGACTGACTACACTTGCACTGCATGCTGTTGAGCAACACATGTCCTGCATGCTGACATGTGTGATATGACTATTTTGCTTGTGATACTGTACCTAACCATCACCTGCTATTGTGTATGCTCTGTGATTGCTGGTGTTGTGTGTGTCTGCTTTAGGGCGGAGTGTAGTTTTGTGTGTGTGCATGTGTGCATGTGTGCATGTGTGGATGTGTGCATGTGCGCATGTGTGCATGTGCGCATGTGTGCATGTGGTCTGAAGTCATGTTCAGGTCTTAAAGTGTGTTTCGTGTTTTCCTCTCACAAGTGCTGAGGTGGGGCTGGTTCAGTACAGCAGGGAACCTGATGTCACTGAGAAAGACAGTGATGATGAGCATAGGTGTGTTGAGGCACAGGCAGGTTTGCCAGGGTCTGTTGTTGGGCCACCAATTGACAGTACACAAGTCTCCACCCCATCCATGCACACAGTCATACTGCCTGTACATCCATCATCAACATTGCCCTTAGCTGAGAGACAGTGTACGGTTGGCACTGGCCAGGACAGTGTGGTATCTATGGCACATGGATCAGGACACAGCAGGAATAGCCAGATGTCTGGAATGGTACCACATAGGCAGATGCCCAGGGGTTCTTGTCAAAGCACTGCTGGTCATCATGCCCCTGGCAGACTTGCCACACCTCTTTCTACCACATGCATGTTCCAGGCTGTCATGGAGGCTCAGACATGAATGGAGTGGTACACCAGTCAGGGGCTAAAGGCACAGAGGGCTCATTACACCTCTGTAAATGATAGTATCCATGACCTAGCAGGTGCCATACGTAACTACACTGAGGTCATTGATAGACATTAGGATGAGACATTGGCTGTCCTCCACAATGTCATGTCCATGTGTCAGGACAGTGCAGGACGGTTGAGACGTCAACGTGGATGTATGCCAGCAACATCAGCAGCTGGAGGTCACCGTGGACACCCAGCAAGTCACAGCCACTCCCATAGTGCCAGTACCAGCCCCAGCAATGTTGGGGGGGCTGTCCATAGACCGGCCTAGCAGACCACTTGCACGTGGCTCTGGGCAGTCCCAGCAGGGACCTCGATCCAGTGGACATATGTCAACCTCTTTGGATAGTAACCAATCTGGATTAGTACCTGATACTGTCTGTAGCACCCCTGCCATGCACATGTCCGTATCCATGGCCAGAGATGGTGATCTGTAAAGCCTGCCAGGTACAGTCTGTAGCTGTCTCACAAATCCCCGTATATGGCAGCCACATGGTGGAACTGTGTACATGCAGACACACACATAAACCAGAAACCTAGGGCAAACACATACCTGCACACATGACATCAACATTGGCCCATAACTGTACTCATGGCCCTCACACACACACACACACACACACACACACACACACACACACACACACACACACACACACACACACACACACACTCACACTCAAACACACATGTCGATTGTATGGCTCAGTGTAGGCCTCTGGCAAACCAACAACACACCCTGTGCATATGACGAAACCTGTGCCACCTCCTGTCATCTGTAACATTGATGCAGGAACAGGCAAACATGGTGTTGATGCACAGGGTGACTTTAATAAAGTATAGCAATGGTTGGATGTGTAGCATGTTGTCAGCAGTAAAGTGAAATGTTATCCTTGAAAGTGTAGCTGAGCAGGCATGATGCATTAAAGCTGTAATTAGCAATGTTGTATTGTTTTCACCAGTGTTTATTCCAATTGTGTTTTGTTTGCCCATTTGCCACTTGGCTGATGTGTGTAGTTGTGTCAGCATGCATTATACAGTGGACAGGAAGTGTGGGGTGTGTGCAACACAGGTTTGCAGGTGTCCAATTGTAAACATGGTGGAGGTGCACTTTCTGCATGTACATGCATATTGGACACATGGGCAGGGTGACATGCCCTGTATTGGCCAGTGTTAACACTCCATAGTTTCTATTGGTAGCCAGTATGCATTGTACTACACACATTTTGGAACTTGAGTACGCATGTATGTGTGTGACACGGGTTGACACTGTGCTGTGGGTGATGTTGTTGTTGCTATCTGTCACTGGTTTGCATTGCTAAGGTTAACACTGTCCCAGCTGCATAATCCTTTAGTAATGCACACTGTTCACCTACAGGGTTGCATGGACCATGCTATCACAAACACAAGAAATTCTCACTTACACAGTAAAAGTGCATTAGTCTCATGGACCCCTGCCATAAACTAAATATATAATAGAAGGTGTGAAGTTGTACCAAAAAAGAGTTACATACCAAGAAGGGATAACCTCTCTGGTCAGTATCATTGGGAAAATACAATCCCTCAATAAACATACAAGGCAAGCTTCAAAATACAAAATGGCAAGGATTCCAAAGACAAAACTAAAGCTTTATTTAGTGTTGTTTATAATCTACAGGGGAAATCTCAGATTGGGTCACAGTTAAAGTAAATGGTCACAAAGTACACTTATCTGACTGACATTATCAATTTCTTGTCAGACAGTTTGAATGTGGATTTCACCACCTTGCTGTTACACAAGGGCCACATTTCCAGACCTGAAGAATGTAAAACCTGATGATTCACAGACACTCTAGTTAAAACATCTCTTTACCAAAAGTCCAAGCCACAGTGGCAATGGTACTGGACAGTGTCGCTGGCTGTGTCATATACCAGCTGACATATGAAGTCATCACTCAAACACTCTGTCCAGATGCAGCCTCTATACAGGTTACATACTTGTGGAATGATGCACGGTAATGGTGTTTACAGTCCACAAGGGTTGAGCTACAGCATCTTCTTCTTCTCCTTTTGAATGCTCCCATTAGGGGTCGCCACAGTAGATCATCTGTTTCCATTTCTTCCTGCCTTCTGCATCTTGCGGTGTCACACCATCCACCTGCATGTCCTCTCTCACCACAGCCATAAACCTCATCTTAGGCATTCCTCTTTTCCTGTTACCTGGTGGCTTCATCCTTAGTATCTATGTCATAATATACTCTGCATCCCTCCTCAGCACATGTACAAACCAACTTAATCCTGCCTATCTGGCTTGGTCTACTAACCTTCAAACCTGGGCTGACCCTCTAATATACTTATTCCTAAACCTGTCCACCCTCGTCACATCCAGTGCAAATGTTAACATAAACTGATTAAGGGTAGAACTACAACAGATCCTGGAAACTCTCACCCTATAAGCCAGACAAATGTTATCGGGAAGGCTATGGAGCACAGCATTATGGAACTCATTAACAGAGACATTATGATCCTGCAAACATTGCACCATACACACTTAGGTTCTCTACAGGCCAGAACATGGCTCCTACACCTTGTAGACTTCAAGCCAGTTAACAAGGCTATAGGTGAGGGAGGGGAGGTCCACACCACCAAGCTATAGCTCACCAGCAATTCATACCCATCCCACATTCTGGTATTATACATAACCTCAACAGACTGACATAAACGATTGTTAGATGATGGATTGACAACTGATGCACAGATGTAGGACACACAGTAACATTTGCAGCCTCCCTGTACAATTCTATGCCAGTAATAAGTGGTATTCACCTTCACTCAGTCCTAGAACCACTCCTGTTTGGCATATAGCTTTCTTAGGTACAAGCAAACAAAGTAGGGATATGTCTGGCCACGTTTGATGAAAATGCATACTGTGGGCTATACTTTATTCTCCAGATGACACACACACATCCTCCAAAAGGGTATCATAGAGACAGATACCTGGTGTCAAACTCATGCTGTAAAGCTATAAGCCAAAGAAAGCATAGTTATCCACTTTTAGAAAACAAAGTATCCCCAGAGTACAACATAGGTAGTAGCCCCCAAAATGTGGAACAGGTACTAATGTATACATAGAGCCATGTGTTTAGTCATCTCTCCTTTGATAATCACATTACAAAAGGGTTTTGGAAATCGCTCTGTGGACCACATAAGCAATAAAGGGTTTGCATGCAGATCCACAGAGGTTGTTCCACACCTATAATGATTAGTCATCTTTGTCAGACTTTGCTTGCTTTGGAACAGGATTCAAATATACCTCAAGCATAAACCCTCACTCACACTCTTCAATAGAAACCGTCATGAGTGGATGTGAAACAGAAGACGAAGCCTAGGGATCACTGCAGTGACTAAGCTTGTCACAAGCATACAGAAGTGACCTAAGGTCTGGAAAGTGCCAGCACACTCTGGCAAAGATGACAGATGCGTTCATGGACAAAGCAGAGTACCCACCTATGAAATAATTGAGGTCACATGTATGTATATGGCTTTGCCCCACAGCTACCTTACATGTGTAATGCACATACAGTTGTCATTGTGATATGTCATACACTAGAAAAATAAAAACCCACTCCGCATTGGCCAGTGGTGTCACACACTCTCACAAACACACACAGTCAGCAAGTGCAAGATTTATACTCCTTTCTAAGTACATTATGATACTACAGCAGTATGCATTGACACAACACGCTATACACATTACTGGGATTTTATCTTTCCACAGGTATATTTGTAGGATGGTGACATCATTAGACTTGTCAAAGATGAGTATACCACTTGTAAGGGGTGTGAGTATTCTCCAAAAAGGTTTCACCTCCCCCGGGAGACACACACAGTTGGCAATTGTAGGATTCAAACCCCTACCTAACTACATTTTGATATTGTAGCAGTATACATTTACACAACACACTACACACATTACTGGGTTCTCTCTTTTCAACAGGTATATTTGTAGGATGGTGACATCATCAGACTTGACAAAGATAAGTATACCACTTTTAAGAGGAGTGAGTATTCTCCAAAAAGGTTGTTTTCCCCAGAGAGCGACACACGCACACACACACATGCACACACACACACACACACACACACACACACACACACACACACACACACACACACACACACACACAGTTAGCAAGTGCAAGATTCAACCCCCCCTATCTAACAATACTACAGCAGTATGCATTTACATGGCACACTATACACATTACTGGGATTTTATCTTTCTACAGATATATTTGTAGGATGGTGACATCATCAGACTTGACAAAGATGAGTATACCACTTTTAAGGGGTGTGAGTAGTTTCCAAAAAAGTTGCTCTCTCCCCAGGGAGAAACAGACACACACACACACACACACACACACACACACACACACACACACACACACACACACACACACACAGTTGGCAAGTGCGGAGTTCTTAATCCAAACTAAGTACGTCTTTACACTTCAGCAAGCAATATGGAGTTACAGGGTGCAATACAAACATTACTTGCTGACAGTTTGCCCAAAGGTTTTTTTCACATTTGCTTACCTCAGCAGGCTTATCATACTAGGTGTATTGTGAGTGTATTGTATGCATAGGCCATGACCACATCATATATGGGTTGATGAACCACATACTGGCACACACAGGGTCAAACTGGTGGCTAAGATCTGTCAACCCAGTATTGGACAATACAGTCAAGAGGAGTAGGGTCATACAACCACAACACAAACAGTCTCACATAGACCTACAATATAAGCACCAGCAAAACACACACATAAATACACATTACCATACTCAGAGAATACAAATATTAATCTGAAAAAGAAAGAGTGTCCTCCTAAGCAGACAAGTGAGCAACATGCACCTCCAAGCACACGCCAGAAAACACATAATACACCAAAGCAGTGTGCCTCACAACAGGCCCTAAGGCAAAACAAAATATCCAACACACTAGTAATAGGTGACTCCATAGTCAGGCACACAAGATGTTCCACTCACTCGGCTGGACAAGGGGAAGGTTACTGTCAGTTGTCTGTCAGGTGCTATGATCCCCCACATAACACAAGCACTTACATTACTCCAGAACAGCTACATATATGATGTGTTCTTTGTACATGTCAGTGTGAATGATCTGAGACATACCTCCCAGGACAACATGACAAGAGATATATATTAGCTCTATGATCATGTAGCCCAGGCTGGTATGACCCTGACCTTGAGTAGCATCTTACCTTTACCTACATGACACTGCAATATAACAGAAACATGATAAACTTCAACAATTGGCTGAGCTTCTGGTGTCATTCAAAGGGGATCCAGTCTCTGTCTGCCTGTGATGACATGATAGACAAGCCTCGTTGCTTTGCTACAGATGGTTTGCACCTGTCGCCCCTATGCTTCTGAATACTAGCCAAGGCTCTTGCTGTCCCCATATAACCTTTTTTAGGCAAGGCTCAAAGGTTCATAGGTTCATAGGCTCATAGGTAGGTACTAGGCTATCGGCCCTGGGGCCTACACAAGCCCAGCCAAAAAGGTACCCTGGCTTTTGCCACCCAAGAAATGTATTTTCCTGTGGCACTGTCGAGCAGAGACATAGAAGTGATCCCCGGGGTGAATTTCCTATTTTCCATCCAATCATCAAGATTTTTCTTGAAGAGTGATAATGAGGAGCTTTGTTTGATATAGATAGGTAGTTTATTCCGGAGTATGGGAAGTCTCTGGGACAAGGTTTAGGTCCCTAGAATGTGTAGCTCAGAGGGATTGGGATTTCTTTAAGTGCAACATGTCCAACAGCTCTGGGTTTGACATAGCTTTGTATGTTAGGCAGAGATCACCTCTGAGTAGGTGATATGCGACAGAGTAAAGCTGGAGTTTTTTGAGACGGTCTGTGTAGGACATGTGTTTGAGGCCAGTAATCCTCTCTGTCAGTTATTTCTGCGGCCTTTCCAGGTGTTGTAGATGTCTTGTGAGGTACATACCAAAAGGGGTGTTGTACTCTATAATGGATCTAATGAGTGATGAGTAGAGGGGAACAATTACCTCTTTTTTTTCTGCATGAGAAACCTTTTGTGATGAGGTGTGCCATGTAGAAGGATTTCCTGACTACTGTGGCGATGTAATTATCAAAGGAGAGACTACTGTCCACCTGTGTCCCAAGGTCTCTTATCACACTTTCGGTGTTAAATATACTACTGCCTATGTTGTAGTTCATGGGTACAGAGTTTTTACCAAAGGGGATGACAATGCACTTTTTGGCATTGAGCTTGAGGCCATGGCTTTGACACCAGGCATCTGTCTCAGTGAGGCCCTTTTGTAGGATGTCCACATCGTTAGTAGTTTTGATTATGGCTCCTAGTTTGCAGTCATTTGCAAACTTCATTAGCCAAAGACCTTCTGTGTTAGCCTGTCCTTCAGGGAAGTAGATATAAAACAGGGCAGGACACAGGACTGAACCCTGTGGTACTCTACTTGTCACTGGTCTAAAGTCGGATTTGGACTCTGCTACTTTCACAGTGTGGGTTTTGTCAGTGAGCCAGTTGGCAACCCATCTTGTGACATAAGGATTTATACCTAGTTTAGTGAGTTTATCTATAATTCCAGAGTGGGGGATGGTGTTGAAAGCATTGGCGAGATCTAGATAGGCTGTGTGAACCACCTTACCCTTGTCTACGGCTTTGGTGAGTGCTTCAAAGAAGTCTGTCAGGTTTAGGAGACATGATCTGCCTTTTATAAACCCAAACTGGTTGGGGTCCAGAGTTTGGAGATTACCAGTGTCTTTGTTTGTAAGTTCCATGATGATACGTTCCATGGCCTTGCAGACCAGGCTCATCAGGCTAATGGTGCGCTAGTTCCCGGGGTCCGTGGTGGCTCCCCCCTTGTGTAGTGGGATAACCATCACTGTGCGCTATTCAGCAGGCACAAAGCCTGAGGTGAGGCTATGATTGAACATGGTACTTAGGTGTGGTTCCAGTTCATTCTGTAGTTTGTGTAGAACGCAGCCTTGGATGTTGTCTGGTCCCATGGATGCTGTGTTTCTGGCTTTGGAGAGTGTGGTTTTTATCTGTGCAGCCATGATGACAGGAACTTTGCATTCTTTTCATGGGTGAGAGGGGGATAAAGTTAGAACTGAACCTATCTGCCAGGATGTTGGCAATATCAGTTGGGTCTGTATATTTAGTGCCATTGTGCTGTAGCTCAGTGCAGATCTGCGTTTTGGCATTGAGATTCTTGACATAGCTATAGAATGCTTTGTGGTTGTCTTTAGAATCAGTGGCAATTTTGTTTTCATAACTAGCTTTGGAGGATTTTATCAGGGATCGCAGCTTCTTACTGAGGCTGATCAGGGAGCTCCTCCACTCATGGGATGTCACCCTCTTTTGCAACAGTTTCTTCCTTCTGTTGTACAGTTTGTTTATGGCAGGGGACCACCAGATGGGCTTCCTTTTCTTGGAGGATAGCATATTGGTTCTGTTTGGGTTAGCACAATCCATGCACTCATGTAAGTGCTTATAAAGTGCAAATGTGTAGGATTCAGTAGTCATAACTGTATTGTCCATCTGCATGGGTGTCATGAAGTTCACCACTTTTGTCTTAAGAAGCATGAAGTTGGATTTGGAGAAATGTTTTAACATGGTTTCCTTAATGGGGGGTGGGGGCAGAATGTGGATATGTAGGGTACTTAGCTTATGGTCAGATTGGATCAATTAGGTGTTGACTTCAGGTGTGGAACAAACCAAACTCCATAACCAACACAAATAACCACAAAGTGAGCTAAATTCTACTCATTGCCAGAAGTCTCAGCCTCCAAATGCACACACTCGAGGCACTTCTCAGTATGGAGAATATTTATATCTGTGCAATAACAGAAACCTAGTTCAAGGCTCCAGAGAGCACACCAGCACTACCAGGATACTACTCATTCCATACCTTTCAGCATCAGAACCTGGATCATAGAACATAGGGTGGGGATGTATCCATATTCATCAAGGATACCTACACCTCTCTCTACATCCTCTCTACAGGATATGTACCCATAGAATGTTGCACAGCAACATTCTTCCCACTCCACAGGGGTGGGGCCACACAAGACCCTTAGCATTCACGGTCTATGAGCCTGACGAGTCTGATCTGCAAGGCAATGGAGCCAATCATAATGGAAGTCAACAATAAAGACATTGGAAGCCTTCACACAGTTGAACACACCCAGTTTGGCTTTGTCAAATGCAGATCATGCCTCCTGAACTGGGTGGATTTCTTTGAGACTGTTACCCAGGCTACAGATGATTGAAAGGAGCTCCACACAGCCTACCTATACCTCGCTAAGGCCTTTGACACCATTGAGCAGTCAGGTATCATAGATGAACTAACCAACCTGGGCATAAATCCATACATCACAAGATGGATTGCAAACTGGCTCACAGATAGATCCCACAAATTAAGAGTTGCTGGCTACATGTCAGACTCTAAACCGGTAACAACTGGTGTCCCCCTGGGTTCAGTCCTGGGGCCCCTCCTGTTTGGTATAGACTACTCAAAAGTAGATGCCAACACAGGAGGGTTGTGGTTGACTAAGTTTTCTGGGAACTGTAAAGTGTTTGCCATAATAGATTCCCCGGATGACACAAATATTCTCCAGAAGGGACTGTATGAGACAGATGTGTGATGTCAGAATCATGGCCTCAAGCTCAGTATGAAAGAATGCATAGTAATCCCCTTTGGGGAAAACTAAGTACCCACAAACTACCACATAGGTGTTACACCCTAAAAACTGACAAGGTAATAAGGTATCTGGGGACACAAGTAGATAGTCATCTTTCCTTTGACAACCATGTTGCCAAAGTGATTAGGAAATCCTATGTGGCCCACCTAATCAACAAAGGGTTTGCATCAGGTTCAAAAGAGGTAGTGCTGGCCCTCTACTCTTAAGTCATTAGACCCATCATTGAGTACAATGCATCATTTTGGATGTACTTGACTAAGCATATCCAGCAGCTGGAGAGACCACAGAGGTACCTCACCAAGAGGATTACTGGCCTCAAACAGTTGTGTTATGCAACAAAACTGGTAAAATTAAATCTGTTCTTCTTTGTGTACCGCCTACTCAGAGGCACACTGTGCCTAACATACAGAGCCATGTCCAGCACATAACTGTTGAACATGCTCCATCTACGGATAACAAAATTGAGTCACACTGCACACTCCAGAGATATGAACCTCATCACAACAATGAATACAACATGCTGGAGGGATAGAGTACCATCCCAGACACTTGCCTTACTGTGGAACAGAGTCCCAATATACATCAGACAGTGCCCATTGCTGACACTCTTCAATAGGAACCTTGATGAGTGGATGGGAAACAGACAATTCACGCCAGACATCACATCAGCAGCCCCACTAGAAAGGGGCTTGGGGTACTAACTATTAGAACTAGGGCTTAGGAGACTAACCAATGGGGTGGTGAAAGCTGCACAGCTTATCTAGGCTAATATATGCCTTCGTGAAGATAGTCTACTGCATACCTATGAAGCTATGTGACAGGTACATGTTTACAGATAGTAGATGTGTACGTCATTGTGCAGTCATGCTGTACAGCAGGCACATGCACCACATACACTGTAATGCTTACAGATACTGGTGGCTATTATGTACAGTGGGTGAGATGTGCACCTCATGTCTTTTATGCCATTGGGATGTGTGCTGGGTGGGACAGTCCTGGATGGCTCCCTGTCATGGTCACCCTCTTACACACATCTCTGCCCATCCATCTTTGGCTTATTATACTGCGTTCCCCCTACATATATATAGGTACATAGGTAGGTAATAGGCTATCTGCCTGAAGGCATATATTAGTATGGCCAGAGTGTGCAGCAATCACCACACATGAGGTTAGTTCCCTATGCCTCTGTGTAGTAGACCTGATGAAGTGATCCATGGTGTGACAGTTCAGTTTCACATACACTCATCAAGGCTCCTCTGGAAGAGTGTCAGTGAGGGACTCAGCTTAATGTAGGTTGGGAGCCTGTTCCAAAGCAAGGGAAGTCTGTGAGTTAGTAATGTATCTCTCCACATGTTCTATTTATTGTTGTGATGATTATATCCCTAGAGCATGTGGCACGGTGAGCTTGGGTTTACTTCAGATAGAGCATGTACATCAGTTCTGCATTGGACATGAACCTGTCTGTTGGACAGAAATCGCATGAGTAGACAGTATGCAACAGAGTACAGATTGACTTACTTCAGTCTTGTTGCATGGGGCAACTGTTTGAGGCCAGTAATCCTCTTGTTGAGGTACTTCAGTGGTCTTTCCAGTTGCTGAAGGTGCCTAGTCAGATTCATACCAAGTTTGTTGGGGTACTCTCTGATGGGTATGATGACTGATGAGTAGAGGGAACTTCCTTTGACCTACATGCAAAGACCTTGGCAATTTGTGGGAACACATAGCATGATTTTCTAACCACTTTGTGAATGTGTTTCTGGAAGTTGAGATGACTATCCACATGTGTCCATAGATCCCTTATTATTACCTCCATATTTAGGGTGTTGGCACCTATGTGGTATTTGTATGACTGTAGCTTGAGGCCATAATTTTGACACCACATCTGTCTGACTGAGACCCTTTTTAAGGATGTCTCTGTTGTCCCAACATCGATTATGACAAACTTTAGGCAGTCATCCACAAACTTTGCTAACCATAGCCCTCGTGTGTTTGACTGTATTTCTGAAAAGTATACACCAGACATGAGGGGTCCCAGGACTGAGCCGTGGGGGACAGCAGTTGTTACCAGCCTACAGTCCAACAGGGAGACCACAATTCTTACCTTTTGGGATCTATCTGTGCCCCAGTTGGCAATCCATCAGATGACATACGTATTTATTGCACTGGTTGTTGATTTTGTGGATACGACATGTGTGGAATGTTGGAAAAGGGCATTTCAAGGTCTATGTAGGCCGTGTGGAGCTCATGTCATTGATGTATGTCCTGATAAACTGCCTTAAAAACTGTCTAGCAGGTTTAGGGACCATGATCTGCCCCTGACCAAACCAAAATGGGTAGAGTTGGGTGTTTGTATGCTCCCAATAGCTCTGTTTATGAGTTCCATAATGATGGACTCCATGGCCTTGCAGATCAGTCTTATCAGGCTTATAAGACAATAGATCCCATGGTCTGTTGTGCACCAACACTTGTGGAGTGTGCCAAACGTTGCTGTAACCCATTCAACAGTTTCATATCCTGTACAGAGGGTGAGTCTCAACAGACTGTTCAGGTGCAGGGTCTGTTTGTTTTGCAGTTCACATATGACACAGCCAGGGACACCATGTCATCCCATAGACACCGTGTTTTTAGGTTTGGATAGAGCTGTTTAACCATTGTATATGTGACGTCTGGCTTTTCACAATCTCCAGGTAAGGTAATGGGCCCTTTTGTCAGTGAGGGGGGGTAAATATGTATGAATCTGTCTGACAAGATGTTGGCAATGTCAGTCATGTACATGTATTCATTTACACTTTTCACTGACTCAGAACATATATGAGTTTACATTGATATTTATGACATAGCTAAAGAAAGCTTCATGGTTATCTGTGGACTCTGGCAATATTTTTTTCCAGAACATGGCTTGGATAATGTTAGGAGTGCTCATTGTTTCTTGATGATACTGATCAGAGATTTAATGATCTTCTTTGGATTTTCACTTTCTTCGAACAACTTAAGTACTTGTATTACATAGTTTGATTATGACAGAGGTCCAATATATTATATGGGTCTGTTTTCATATCACTGTGTGCGCAAGGCAGGATTGGTGAATAGTGACATGTATCTGGAGTAAGAATTGCAACTGCCAGATATGTGTGGCCCACTGCTGTATTCAGGCATGGCCTAAGTGTGTGAGCATGCCCAGTATGACCTTTCAGTATGTTGTTGACTGACATTTGCTAAATTTGTTTAAGTGTGTGAGCATGCCCACTATGGGCATATATGCACTATATATGTGTGTGAAAATTCAAGTTGGTTTTTACTTCAGGGCTCACCTTTGTGTTGTACATCGACAGGAAGCATGCTGTGCCTGCAGGGCTTCCATGAGTCAATTTGCATAGACTTATCAACATTTCTAAATATAGGGGGGGCAGCTATTATTTGTACATTTCTACCAGGAGGGGCACACCTGATTGTTACTATGGGTGTACATAGGATGAGGGGTACACCTGACAGTTATACACATTTGCTAGGCCTGCACTGCTATGTCAGGTACTCCATTTCAGTCTGTACTGTTGCCTATCATACTGGCTTGAGGCATACCACTGTACTACAGACGTTAACTTCCAATTACACGCATATTAGTTTGTGACTTCATAGCCTACCCAACCCAAATCACACTGCCTGGCCTGCTGTTATCTGTCTGCATAGACCTGGGTGGAGGTTACTCATATGCCTCTTCAGAGGGCATGATACAGCATTTGTTTGTGTTTGCATTTGTCCACAATTGTCCTGCTGGCTGTGACTGTTAGGTATGTGACCCCCCCCCCAACTGGTATGTGTGAGTGACTTAAGTTGTGTCTGTGCCAGTGAAATGCTGTCATGGCTTAGTGGTTCAGTAGTGTGACTATAGTGCACAGTATCCTGAGTTCGAGCCCTGTCACTGCTTTTTATTTTCTTGCTGGGCAGACCTGACTGGTTAAGGAACACTAAAGCAGGTGTGAGCATGTTTACCCAACTTTGCCTGACTTTGCCCGACTTTGCCCAACATTGCCCAACATTGCCCAACGTTGTGCTGATTAGCGTAGTGTTCAGCTACGTGCAATTGTATTTAAATATGCTCAATACTGGTAAAATGTGCTTAGCAGTGCTTTATATTGCTTAAAATAGGGCACCCATGCCTCAGGTGGTGCTGCAGGGTTGCCTATGTCGATGCACATAGTACACTCCCTATACATGTTTGAAAACAGGTAGTGTCAAGTTAGGCATTCCTTTTACTGTATGTGCGAGTCAGAGAGAGGTGTCATTTCCAGGGTTCCTACAGAGTCAGTGTATGTGCTATGCATTGCCTCTTTGCCAAGGCCAGGGCATACTGGGCATGCCTCCTTCTGCCTACGGGGGCAGGCTCAGGTTGTTCTTCCTCTGAGTCATGCTGTGCCTGTGCAGGCTTTGGCAATGGTGGGGGGCTGTTTGGCCCTGCCCCATGCTGTTCCTGCTGCAGCTGTTTCCATAGGATCATATTGTGTAGCATGTCACATACCATAACAATTTGGGTACATGTAGTTGATGAGTACTGCAAGGCTCCACCAGATGTGTCCAGACACCGGAACTGAGACTTGAGCATCCGAAACACACTCTCAGTTATGTTTCTTTTTTGTGCCTGTGCCTCATTATGGAGTTCTTGTTCAGGTGTGTGTGAATTTCTGATGGGTGTCATCAGCCACGGCTCCAGTGCGCATCCAGCATCCCCCACTAGGTGACCATCAGGGATGTCCCCACTGACAAATCTCTGGTACAGCTGTGTCAGATGCCAGATGTGGTAATCGTGATAGCTTCCAGGGCAGCCAGCACACACATTCATTATTATGCCCTGGGCATCGCACATGACCTGGCAGTTGATGGAGGGGAAGCCCTTGCGGTTAATGTTTGATGCATATGTGCATGCAGTCTATTGCACCCGCTACCTCAGGGTATTCTGCTATTTGGTGGAAAAGACGCATATTGCTGGCCAATGCCTCACGAGAATTGGGGAAATATACGTGGTCACCGACATGTGCTGACATGGCATCCAGGAACTGGTGGAGTACCCTGGATGCTGATGCCTGTGAAATCCCCATCATATCACCAGTTGGCCTTTGGAAGGTACCTGTAGCTAGTATTCTTATGCCAACACATACCTTGGTATCCACTGGGATGGGTTCCCCTCTGTTGGTTCTGTGTGTGAGGCATGGCCGGCACAGCTCAACAATTTGCTAAAGGAGGTCCCTGTCCACCCTACAGCGCTCCACTATCTCCAGCTCATGTAGCCCCTGGTAGGTTACCCTGGGTCTTCACACTCTTCTCCGTCTCCTCACTGTGGGTTGCTCAACAGCATTCACAACATCACCACCCTCAGCACCTTGTACATGTTGGTTTATGATAGCAAGAGCAGCCCCTAACATTTTGTCTGACTTAAGCTTTTTAAGCTTTCCCTCTTTGCATACTCCAGTGTTGCAGAGTTCTTGGGAAAAAACAGGGGGAATGTTGTTTGCAGAGTTTAAAGTGCTGGGCTGGGCTAGTCTGCTGCCTGTGTAATTGGCTGATTCTGATATATTTCACCTAGCAGCTCTGCTAGCTGTCCTTGGTTAACTTCCTGCTCCTTATTTTCCTTCCTTTTGCCTTTCTGTTTTTCCCCGGGGGAAGCACCGCACAAACAAGCGCAAACGCATGCACACGTGCACACACACTGTGTGCATGTTTGCAAGGAATTTCCTATCTTTTAACATTGTACACCTTTGATTTGAGGTTTTCAAATAGGACAACTGTAGGCACGCCTCTTGCAATTCTGAGCAACTCAAAGCAAACATAAGCCACTGTGCTGTAATTAGCTTACAGCCTGTCTGACACACACCCTCATGATGTCACCTATATTCTACTCTTCTACTCACCTACTCTTACACTCTTGGGACATGGCTCACATGCTGGGGAAAATTGGGATTCACTATCCTTATCCTTATTTGCATAGGATTGCCTACTAATGCATGGTTACATCTCTGACCCCCCCCCCCCCTTAGCAACCACTACTCAGTGGCCATGTTATCTTCAGCCTGCCATTCACCTGAATGGCAGAATAAGCTTTTTACTGAAAATGCCCATTTTTGGCTTTTTTTTAAATTATTTTCTTGTTTTTATAAGCGCCGCACGTTTGCGCGGTGCTGCGCTATGCTTAAACATTGGAGATTGGGGGAAAAAAGTTAAATTGTTATATTTTTAAACATTTATAAATGCCAATAGCCTTATATTTGGCTATTGGCATGCTTCCTCAACTGTATGCATCCTTTATCTGGAGCTGTCATAGCTCCGTTTAGCTTTTTGCAGAACGGTACTCCGTTACCAACGGAGTACATTTCTGCAGATAACACTAATCTTCCACAGACAGGTTAGTGTTTCCTGGATCACAAATTTATCTCATTTGCATGGCTTTCACCAGCAAAGGAGGTAATTTGCATACCATGACACTGTCCGTGCAAGAGTAGCTTTAGCAGATCTCGTGCACGCTCCTTCCGGCTGTACCTGGATCGCACGGCAGACATATTGCTGTTGTGAGCTCCTACACTCTTCTTGCACTCTGTGCAAGCTTTTGTAAATCTGGCCCTATGTATTAGTTTGCTTGACTAAGACTTAGTTCTGTAAAGGAAATGTTTTCACAAGAGTGTTTTCTCAAAGTGACCTATACAACATAATGTAATCATAATTCTGCATAAAACTTTGTTATTTCAAAACTTCACACAGAACATGCATCTATGTTTAGCCTTAGCTACAGTAGTTTTATGGTGTACATATTTTACCTTGTGTAAGTGCTTGTGCTAACTGCAATTCACCTTTGGTTTACTCTGTGCTCTTACCTAACTGTGTTTAGCTCTACACTGACATTTTACTGGATTCTCACTAAATTGTAATTTTTTTTCTCTCTCCACCCCACACAGCTCTCAACGTCCTTCCTTCATTAATGACAGAGAACCTACTTGCCTGGTCAAAAGTGACCCCCTTCTAATAAACCCAGCTATCTGAGTTGCACTCTGGTGATACTCTTGTCTAACTCTCCAAGTCCCTCTTTCAAAGGGACTCAAGGAAGTATGTTTATTTCCAGCCTCACAGTGTATTGAACTGTTTTATTGCCTTGTTCTGGTTTATATTTATAAGGCCCTCTCCCAAGCTAGGCATCCAGCAGCAAGGCCCTGCTCTCCCCCTAAAAATAAACCACTCTACTCCGCTGTTACTAAACACTACCTTACCCGTTTCTTACCTTTCTACCTTCCCAGCCAACTCTAATTACTAACTTGTCCAATAGGTGTCACCCTTTACATGCTTGCCTTATATCCCCTTCTCCAGTTTTCACCCCCTCACTACTGCTTACTTCTGTCGTCTCTTTTTTTACTCTCCTTGTCCTACATCTGCCTGATCTTGTACCTACCCCCCTATCACCCTATCTCCCTTTCCCCTCACCTCTATCCCTTCTCAACAATCTAGTGTAGAAGTACTGCCCACACACCTGGAGCTGTCTAAGTGCTCCTCTAAGATCAGTAGCTTACTGATTGTCTCTTAAATTCTCATCCTTTACTTGCTCTAACCTGCTCCATTCACCCTTCGGACTCACTTCACTCCCCTACCCTATGCCCAATTACCACCCACCCCAGGGGTCCTAAGCTTATACTTATCTGGCCACTCCCCCATTTTAGCTCTTCTATCACACAGTACTCCACACTCCTACCCATCCGATACCTATCCTTGTCTACTAGAACACATAATCTATTTATTCCACTTCCTCTCTTCCTCTCTACCATTTCTTTCGACCTTTTTACCTTCCCACAATTCCTTCAGACACATCCCTATCACCATGCCTCCACTCCTAAGCTCTAATAATTTAAACCATATTCTCCTTTCCTCACTTCTTCCTTTCCTTATGCTATCTTACATTCTAACATCATATGAACAACTTAGCCTCAAAGACCCACTCTCTTTCACCCAATACACTAGCCAACCTTCCCAAAGCATATTCCAGCCATTTTCAAACAACATTTTTTCTCCTAGCTACCTTCTAGCAAGATTTCATAGAAAGTTCCATATTACCTACAATAACCAGGCATACAAAAAAAATCATACATCTCCTCCAAACCCTCTGACACCAACATAAGACTACTTCTCTCCCTTATAGCAGGTGCCATTCATCCCAACCCTGGCCCAAACAACACTCCTACTATAAATCCCCTACTCTCTGCACTCTTATGCTCTACCTTTTCCTCCAAACCCCCAAACTCTCTCTCTATAGCTCACCTAAACATTCGCAGTATTAATAATAAAATTGCCCAGCTCCATGCACTGCTTTCACTCATTTGGCATCTTTTGGCTAACTGAAACGTGGCTCAAACCTACAATCTAAGACAGGGAAATTACTCCCCCAGGTTACAATATCTTAAGACTAGACCACAAATCCAAAAAAGGTGGTGGTTTAGCAATTCTATATAAAACAGACATGCAAATTACTGTTATCCATGAAAAACCTCCCACTGTTAGCAACTCTGAAATCCTTATCTCTAAATTACAACTTAATACTCACAAATCCATTTATATTATTTGCATCTACCTTCCTGTTGGAAATAATGTTAATACCCTAGCAGAAATTCTTAGTTGGCACTCTATTAAATACCCACAAGAAACCATACTACTAGATGATGTCAATATAGACTGGAAAACCTGCTCATCAGGAGTCCCAACCTCCCTCCTAAATCTCCATGGCTCCTCCCAAACAATTAACACCCCTACCAGAACTAACAAATCTAACAACAAAGAAAGTATATTGGATTGGATTCTGATAAATAGTCCAAAATTACACAGTAGGAACTCTACCCGACGACTTAAGTGACCATGCCCTCACCTACTTAATAAGACATAAAACTTCTACCCCTCACCTTACTAAATATAAAAAAATCAGAACAAATAGAAACTTTAACCCTGAATCCTTCCTTGCTGAACTAAGAACTACAAATTGGTCTCATCTTAAATTCCTGCCACTAGATGATGCTGTTGCATATTTCAACTCAAAGTTCCTATCCATACTAGACTCACTTGCCCCTATAAGATCTGTTAGAACTCACTCAAAACAAGTCCCTTGGCTTTCAAAAGACACACGGCGTAAAATTATTCTGAAAAATAAGCTTTGGACCAAATACTATAGCACCAAAGATCCCAGCAACCATCTTAAATTTAGACAAATAAGAAACACTACAAAAAAGCCGTACTTCTAGACAAAAGAAATTACTTCTGCCACTTACAACAAACTAACCAGCTAAACCCACAAAAGTTTTGGGCAGGGATAAATAGACTCTTAAAACCTGGCCACCTGGACACCCCATACCCCTTAAACTCTTCCCAAAACAAACAGCTGATGTCTTTAATACATTCTTCACTGAAACTGTCCAGTCTCTATCTAAACAACTATCCCCTGATATATCTTCTCTGCCCACCTCCCTTTCCACTTCTATTCCCCCATTACAACTGCAACCTGTAGTAAATGAAAATTGAAGCACCAGTCACCACACTGCAAAAGTAATCAAATAAGCCTTTATTTCCGTTTTCCACACTTAAATAGTACTGAAAAATACTAAAATCAAAGACAGGCAAAAAGATAAACCTTTAAAGTAATGTTAAGCGCTTTTCATCCGGATTTTATTCAGACTTATGAAGAAGGTCTGAAGAGGTCTGGATAAAATCCGGGCGAAAAGCACTTAACATTACTTTAAAGGTTTATCTTTTTGCCTGTCTTCGATTTTAGTACTTTTCAGTACTATTTAAGTGTGGAAAATGGAAATAAAGGATCGTTTGATTACTTTTGCAGTGTGGTGACTGGTGCTTCAATTTTCATTTACTTTAGTTTACAACTGCAACCTGTACCCACATCCCTTATCTGCTCTCTTCTCCACAAACTTAAACCCTCCTCTCCATCTGCTGACCTTCTACCTCCCTATTATCTACAAATTGCAGCCAAACCATTGGCCTGTCCTATTTCCATTCTGATTAACAGAATCATTATCAAAGGCTACATTCCCTCAATCTGGAAAATCTCACATATTATTCCCCTACATAAAGGCGGTAACTCAGTAGAGCTTTCTAATTACCAACCCATAGCCCTTCTCTCCCCCCTTGCTAAAATCATGGAAAAATGTATCCAAAAACAGCTACTTAATCACCTGTTAAATAACAACCTCCTATCCAACTGTCAGCATGGTTTCAGACCCTTCCATAGCACCACTTCTGCCCTCCTTTCCTTCACTGACTTCATCAACAAAAATCGGGACAATAATATCCTCACCTCTGCTCTCTTCATCGACCTATCCAAAGCCTTCGATATGGTCAATCACCAGATTCTAATAAATTTACTGAAGACATTTGCCCTAGACTCTAGTGCCATAAATTGGTTCCACTCCTACCTTCATAATAGACAACAGGCAGTAATCTGGCATAACAACTTATCCAACCACCTTCCCATTTCCCTAAGAGTTCCCCAGGGCTCTATTCTTAGCCCCCTTCTGTTTTCTATTTTTATTAATGATCTGCAAACTAGTATTCCCTTAGCTACCTGTATACAGTACACTGACGATTCTACTCTGATCTGTTCTGCCTCATCTGCCTCTGAACTACACTCTATCACCCAGCAGACTTTTCAAACTGTTGAAAGATGGTTCATTAAACGATGTCTAATCTTAAACCCTAAAAAAAACAAATTGTTACTTTTCTCCCCCAATCACAAATCCCCTCCTCTCAACTTCTCTGTTCTGTCTAATAATTGCACCAGCATATCTCCGGACCCCTCCAGCAGGCTCCTTGGAGTTGCAACAACCTATCCTTTGATTCTCACATAAATAACACTATAAAACTAGTCAACAGAAAACTAAGCTCCCTTTATAGAATCAAGCAGAGTTCCTAGAGCAGCAGAGAAAGGAAAAAGCAACTTTCCAGATTTTAAGTATTTTTTCTTGCATTTTTCGACCATTTGTGTTATTTGACGACTGTTTCTGTCTATTTTATAGTGGTATTACCTGTTTTTCCTGTTTTTATAAGCTTTAATTGTTGGTTGCACTTCTTAGTTTAAGTTTGCTTAAAAGTTAAACTACAGGCTAATACACTCAAGTGTACTAGCTTTTGATAGCATTTAATCGAAAAGCAAAGCATTTATTGTGTTTTCTGTTCTGTCTGTGAAAAAAAAAACAAAAAAAAATATTCTTGTTCTCCTAACTTTCCTGGCTAGTTTGTTCCAGTGATCAGATTTTGCTGATCCCTGGGCTTTGTCTTGGTTCCTGTACTTCTCCATTTTCTTTGTTTGGTCAGGGGGAAGTTTCTTTACTCACCAGTGGGAGTGGGGAGTGCTGAGCTGCCTGTTTGTCCTCAGAGGAGTGGTTTAAGGCAGTAACTTGTAGTTCAGTGGCCATTTTGGGTCATTTCCTGCCTTTTCCAGCCCCCTGCTATAAAGCACTTTAGCTTTAGCGGAGTTGCCACTAGAGCAGCATCGGGCAGCGCCGGTTTAACAAGGTTAAACTTTTTCTGGCTCCATAAAGTCTGTTCTTCATTTTTTCCCTTAGAACTGCTCTACTAGTAACCTAAACAGTATATCCCTTGACTAAAAAGTGCAGCACTTGTTCCTAAAAGTTTTTTTTTTTTTTCTCAAAAAAAAAAAAAAAAAAAAAGCTCAGCACTTGTCACTAGTATATTATACAAAGTCCCTCACTTGCGAAACCCCCCCAGGAGTACCCACTTCCTTACTAAGTCCTCTCTTATTCAGTCTCATACCTAACTTCTTAATTTTTCTAGCATGTCGAAGGGCCAGATGCTGGCGTCCTCTCCTGCCCAGTTGGTGAATCTGAGAATATTGAGGCAATGTTACAATTGCCTCATGTACACAGACAACCCTCTCCTCCTCCCACATAACACAAATACTTGTGAGAGATGCAGCTATTTAGCCAAACTGGAGGCTGAGCTCTCTCAACTCAGGACTGGCAAGACCAGACAGGAAGAGAAGGAAACTACACACACCACAAAACCAGCCTCACATAATGCTACCACACCACTGAATCAAACACATAAACACACAAAGACATACTCGGAGGCTCTGAGTAAAAATTTACCTAAACAGCAGAGGCCTCCAAAGCAGACACCCAAACAACTGCTACCTCAAGACACCCCACAAGCAACACATAAACCACAAAATCAGTGTGCAAAGCAGTCACAGCCCTTAAGGCCAAATACAACACCAAACATACTTGTCATAGGTGACTCCATAGTCAGACACACTGACGTCCCACTCACCAGGCTGAACAAGGAGAGGGTCACAGTAAGCTGCCTATCGGGCGCTAGAATCCGCCACATAACACAAGCACTCAGGTCACTCCACAACAAGTACAAATATGACACAGTCATTGTCCATGCTGGTGTGAACGACCTGAGACGTACCTCCCTGGACTACATGAAAAGAGACATAGAGGAGCTCTCTGATTATGTAGCAGGCAGGCATGACCCTGACCCTGAGCAGTATCTTTCCTTCACCAAGAATGATGCCACAATATAGAGACAAGATGATCAGCTTTAACAATTGGCTTAATGTCTGGTGTCATTCAAAGGGGATCCAGTGTCTGTCTGCCTGGGATGACATGCTTGACAAGCCACGCTGCTTCGCAAGGGACAGCTTGCACCGGTCACCCCTGGTATTCCGGATATTGGCTAAGGCTCTTGCCACCCCCATAGTGCCTTTTTTAGGCAAGGCTCAAATTCTAAACCTACCACCCTAGAAAACTAAAATGGGAAGAAACTGAGGGTAATGCTGCTCAATGCCATAAGTCTAAATCTCAAAATGCACGCACTCGAGGCCCTTCTCAGTATGGAGAACATCGATGTCTGTGCTGCAACTGAAACCTGGTTCAAGGCTCCTGAGAGCACCCCGGCACTATTAGGTTTTACCTCATATCATGCGTTCCGGCCCCAAAACCCAGACCACACCACAAAAGGAGGGGGTGTATCCATATTCATAAAGGATACCCACACCTCCAGGTTGGTGGCAATGCACAAAGCTTCAGAAACCATCCAGGTGCAACTAACCATAGGCAAAACTGCTCTACAAATTGTAGTATGCTACAGGCCACCCTCTCAAACTCAGGAACCCCACACAGCCTTCCTGAAGACACTGGAGGGTATAAATGTATCTCCAAACACCATCATATTGGGTGACTTCAACTACCCGAATATAGACTGGGAACATTACTCAAGCCCTAACTTTCTAGCCCAATGGTTCCTGGAGTTCATAAATTCAAATGCCATGGAACAGCTAGTCACTGTTCCCATGAGAGGAGAAAATATACTAGATCTCATTATCACAAACATGGAGACAAAATGCTCCTCACCGGAAGTATATCC